>NW_024537020.1:0-7842 GCF_016097555.1 Gigantopelta aegis | reverse complement strand
TAACTAACTTTTAAAGTTTTAGAAAATGTCAATAGGAACCTCATAATATAATCATGTACATATCCCTTTAATATTACATTTACATGTCACTTTATTATGTCATGTACATTACTGGTATTATTGTACCTTACATAATTTACGTATTAATGTACATAATGTCACGTATTATATAACATGTACATATTACTGGTATTATGTACATGTTAATATTACTGTTATTATGTAATGTACATAATTACGTATCATGTACATATTACTGGTATCAGTACATTATAATGGTATCTGTAAATATTACTGGTATTATGTACGCTTACCAATTCCACGTCGAGCTCTGAAGCAAAAGTACAAAGTTTTTCACGATTTTTGAATAGCTGTTTTCATTTTTGTCTCTAATTTCTTTCTCATTCTACATCAGACTCTCCAGGAACAATGTTCTCTTATCCAACTAAAGACAGTCCATTGGCAACCAGTGTTAACCCATCTGGGGCATAATTAGCCACGCCCACAGGAGATTCCCAAAGAATCTATTATTGGCACATACAGAATTCACAACCACCATCTGTCAGTATAAGAGGTGAATTGAAAGGTGCCATATGCAACCACTACAATTATCGTACATATCATAATATTACACCACACACACACACACACAAAACAACATATTATGTATTGGTACATCATTTATGTAGTTGCTATGACCCCACCTGGGTAATAGAATTATCTGTGCCTGCAGCCTTTAATTCACATTTGGTGCATGAGTGTTTTGCTGACATATCCTTCTAAAGTGGGAGTTTAATTGTTATGGTACTGTGGGGATTTGTAGATATGCCTATTTCAGTTTGTGAAATATCCAGCTGATAAAAGCTTCTAGTAATAAAGTCATCGACATTGTTTATCTTTTTCTATAGATCTTTCCCTGCAGACGGTTTATCCAGTTAAGGAAAAAGAAAAAAGAATTCAGAATCAAGTCTAACAACATCAGAAGGAAAATTCTAACAGTTCCTACACTTCATAGTCCATCTATAACAATCACACATACATTACCTATGAAGCCAAAGTTGATTCTAGTTGGCCGTCACTGCTACCATAGGCAAAACCACTACATCTAGTCTTCCCACTATGTCTCAAGTCCTTCACATCAACCATATAGCTCAGCTTGCACCTCATTTTCATGGGGGTGTGGGTTGGCCACCTCCCCTATACCAGCTGGCAACCTGCACCCCAATAATATTACTATTGAAATGGATTGTCCTTTGACACATCCACAATCCAACCCAAGGTAGAGATGGAAGACCATTGTATTTACATAGAAATTATTTAATGGCGACTAAAGTTAAGGGAACCTCCAGTGAACATAGTACAAAACCTGTTCTTTATATACTTGTTTAGTGGTAAGGCCAAATCCCTCCTGAAGTGGCTTATTCATTGTACAAGAACCACAAGAGAGGAACATAGGATTACTTCGCTTCCTTCGTCTATTAAGTCAACCAACCTCAGCAACAGGTACTAACCTCATTAATGCATAACTGTCACCCATCACTTGTGTACACGGGTGTCGTTTATACAAATAAACACTGTTACTTGAGTTATCTAGGTTGCCTATTGGTCCTATCCCGCACGACCTCACCAATATGTGGGTTACACCCCTCCGTGGATATGTACATGTGTATTATTGCACAAGGAGACATTGACAATTGTTTGTCATAGTAATCTTTAGTGTTAGTGGACTATAGAAGCTCTGATTTGTTTATTGACCTATATTTATGAATCTGTTTATCTCCCCACTTGGAATTCCATAGCTATGTACTCTAGACCTGTGGTTGTGGTGTATTTACCTGTAACATTTTTTACTAGTTAATGTTTTTTGTTTGTTTCATTTAAATGGAAGTTTTTAAAATAATATTTATTACTTTCCAACAGATTTGTCATCAACACCTCCTCCCACTGCCTTTAAACAAACCCCCTCCATCCAATGAGGTTACAAACCTATTTGTAGTAATAATCTAATGATGTAATAGGAACTAGGCTATTATAGTAACACTTGTAACAATGTATATGAATTAGCAATATGTCTATTATTTATAGTAACAATGCATTACTTGTTGCTATAGCAAGGTGTCTTTATGGTAAAAAAATTATGTTATTATTATTGGGTCTCAGTAAAAATGGTGTAATGCTCATGTCTTCATATAGCCAAGAGTGAATACAAGGATACATCAGCTCCAGCACAACAACAACAACACAACAACATGTCCAACCTCACAACATTCTATCACTCACATCATCCCCCCTCACATCAAACCACCTTCTCTGTGAACATCCACCACTTCATCTCAACAACTCCTTACAACAGCAAACATCAACAACAGCTCGGCTTTGTTACCAAATGTAGGTTGTTTACCAACTCACACAGTCCTTCCCTGCTATTCAATCCTGAGGCTATAACACCCACAACTCCAATTACCAAAGTTCAGCCTGTTCCTTTACTGTCTCGCGCCCATCACGGACAAATTATGGCAAGACCTATGCCCCTGCTTTGTATCCAACTCACCTACCGCTTTACCAATTGCTTTGGCAACTCCTGCAATTTACTGCCACAGCTGGACCTCTGATCTCAATCATACACGGGATCATGGATGGCTCCAAACTGTTCCTTCGTTGGATCTTGTATAGTAAAACCCATACAACCTGGACTATTGGCAGCAAACATCATGGGTTCAAACTGAGGGAGTTGGTACTATTGTTGATAAATAAACCTTAAATTCATTGTCTCTACTACGTGTATAATATAGTTTCTATTGCATACAATAAAGTTTGTTTTCAATTTTCGGCCATATATATTTTTCCAATTTGGTCCTCGTTTTTTTTTTTTTTTTTTGTGTGTGTGAATTTTTGTGTATTTTTTTAATTTAGTTTGTTATGTAGTGTGACGTTTGGCCAAAAAATAACGAAAAATTAAATTTAATTATATTTTTTATTTAGTGGGCGTGGCACAATACTCCGTCTGTATCATTACGTTTAGAGCACACTGGGTCCAAATTTTTAACCTCTAAAATGGTCTCGGTATGGTCTCTTTTTTCTTTGTCTCTCTTTCACTGTTCTCTTCTGTCATGGGGACGAGGGCGCGCCTGTTCACTGATGTTACATTCCCTCGTATAATATTATCTAGGTTAAGTACTAAATGAAGACACGCCTCTTATTCCTTGTTTTCGTTCACCCACAGTGTTCCATTTTCATTCAACTAGTCAATTTACAGCCGCTTTTTTTGAAAGGAAAATAATGAAAGTCTAAACAATCCCATCATTTTGTTGATATTGGTCTTTACGAGGGAAATAGTATTGTTAGGAATTAATTCTAATAATATGTCAAACATGAATCAATGATGTTCATTATTACTGTTGCTTAGATACGGAGGGTTTTTGGAACAAGATGGTAGGACACACGACGTAGTCTTAGTCAATATATCAACGGTAGTAAATAACCCTCTTCATTTGGAAGTATGTCCTCCCATTCTTCATTTATCAATTTTATGTCCTTTCAAAACTATTGCTTATTGATCACAATTCAATTGCTATGACAACAAATCTATCTGTCCATTTTCAATGTAGGGTTATCATACTTTACACTGTCAAAGTGTTTAATTCCTAAGCAATGCATGATGGTAATCTATTGTGTGAATTAGTGAAGTAAAATAATCTCCTTATAAATAATCATATGCGTGGACTCTCATCTCTCTCCTCTCTCTCCCTCCAGCGTCTTCTCTTAATTCCTGCATGGCTAACAATTTTCCCACCCATCATTACAGGGCATTCGGAGCTATTGTGTGTCCGGTAAGTTCTGGTTACATTTATGTTCCATGGTAAAAACCATCCAACATAAAACCACTGTCCTATTGTTACACACATTATAAATGCAATATTGTCATGACAGATATTTCATTGCATAGTCCAGGATTATTGACGTCTGTTATAGGGATTTGGCTAGCTGCCTTTCTTGGTATGGTCAAGTTTTTGTCTACTAATAAATAAATAAATTAGAAAATATTTGGTTAGGACATCGCATGAATGATATGATTGTTGCTGCATTTGCTAAGAACCACTTGTAACTGACTATATTACTTTGTGTTGTTAGTCATAAACATGTTATGCAGATACTTAACATTATTGGCGCTATGGCTGATCATGATTCATGCAGCTGTTAGCGATATGAATTCAAGCGTTAATTTTAATTTTACTGTCATTGTTCTTATAATTAGGTCTTATTGTCACCCTTTTTTGTTCTACGCACAGCCGAAAAGACTTTGAGGCTTATTGGGATAGTCGAGGTAACTTATATAATACTCAATGTATAATCATGTGATTGTCATGTGGATCTGTAGCGCTCGAGGGGTCTTGGCTTTAGCTCGAGTTTTTACTAAATTGGCACAAAAAACTACACGAAGGTGGAGTGCCTTATTACACTTCATCAATACTATTCCATGAATATTAATTTTAAATAGAGCTAGCTTGTCCCTGTTTTTTCTGTCGCATTGCTTGTATTTTTTGACGACTATACATGTTATATGTAATTACTGGGAATAGTTTTACGACGGTGGGTAATAATTGGTGGGTGTGGTCATTAATATTTATTTTATTAGGTGATGGAACTCCTCAGGTGTTAGTTAAGATTAAAAATTTCTTCCTTATTGTTCAAGGTATGGCACCATCTTTGGCTGCTTCATACCTAGATCTGGCTAAGTATGTCATGTTAATATAGTGTTCATCTCTCTCTCTCTCTTCTCTCTTATGCCTACCCACATAGCTGGTTTTTTGGAGCTCAAATTGGTTATGTATCATCTGGATTTGATAGTTCAAAATTGTGGTGATGACCAATTAAAAGTCTCCTTTAAATTGTAATCAAAACCTTACGTAAGTAAAATGAAAATATTTTTTATTCATTTGTTTTGTTGTCCCCTTTACTTCGGTTCCTGCCAATTCTAATGGTGTATTGTGTATTGTTATTATGTTTCCTCAGTAGAGACTTTGCCTGCATGTTAAAAAGCAGAAAGAGAGAACTCGAAAAAAATATCAACCCACCAAATCCAGTGCACATAGAGGTCAAGAATACTAATAGTCTAGAGAGAGATGTTGATGTCAATGGAGAAGAATTACAAGGATCATCAGATGACTCCTGACTTAGGGAACTATTTGCTGGTAAAGTTAGCAAGTAGATCATATTTTAAATTGATATGTTCTTTTTATTTTAGATGGTCCTTTAGCCCAAAACGTGGTGTACACATAGATGGGTAAGTTAATAATGGTGTCTCATCTTAATTTATCTCTGTATAGGGGGTTTAATGCAGTATTTCCATTTTTTAATAGTGATCATAGTAACATTTTTGGCTGAGTAGTAGGGGGTTTGGAGAGCAGATTGTATATCAAACAATAATGGCAATAAGTAAAGATTTATTTTTACCATCTCTTCATTCATTAATTTGTTTGTCTCAATTTGATGTAATCTATTCCTCTTTGTCCATAACTACCAAAAATCTTCTTGTATCACTTTAGGATTTCCATTGACTGTTCAAAACATGTTTGGTTAATGTGGACGCTATATCTGCTTCTTATTTTTTGGACGCACATTGTCTAGCTACATTAGTGGCTGTTATTATGTTGTTAGTTAACAGAAGATTCTAAACTTTCAAAACGAATTTATGTGTCTGATTGAAGGATTTAACAGATGTTATATAGCCTTTAATTATTTTGTTATTTAGCCGTGGCGTTCGTTTAGGGGAATGTAATCCACGTTACGATGATGATGACACCTACCAAATCAGACACCACATTTCATATTAACAATTATTATCTTAGAAATTCAGACCAAAGTAAACTTCATTGGCGCAACGCTCTTTCTGTAATCTCTCTCGCTACAGTATGTCCCTGCAATTAATACAATATTGGGCTTACTTGATGGCATATGCCCTGGTTCTGTAAGTATACCCTATATATTTAATTATAACACTTTTACAATATTATTTTCATCTTTTCTAATTATAGGCATATGGTACAAATGGCGTTATTTTTATTTCCAGTGGTTTCATTCCAACAGTCTGTCAGTTGACTCTATTAAAGGTATTCGATGGCAGACTGCAGTGCCATTTTGTTCATCTTGTTATCTATGGAAACCGTGAGTTGTTGAGAGATGTGGTAACCTCCACCCATTTATCTATTTCCCCTATAGTAATGTCACCTATCGCTGATTAACTGTACTGACTCGAGTTGCAACAAAATGTGATTTAAATTCTCACTTAACAACTTGTTCCTGAGTTGACGCCTCCCTATGACGTTTTTATGACATCACTTTCCTATCGCCTACATTTTTATTAGTAGGTCTTATCACGATTTTATTTGGTGCCCTCCCTGTCGGAGCTGGATGGCTACCCTGGTGGGCTGCCTGGTTATTAATGCCTCTAGCAATTACTTAATTTTTTCATTGTCTTCTTCTGCTGGGACACTCTGTGAAACTCACGTTCCCATCTGTAGAATAGGTCACATAAATATATATTATTGGACGAGTTCCATATTTTGATAAGTTAATGACATATATAGGGATGAAATTGAATGTGTCCAAAAGGTCCTCATTCTCAGACTCCCATAACAATGGGGGTAACTGGACATTGAAGTTATGGATATTACAATCCCTAATAAGATCATTTAATTTTGTTAGGTGTCCAATGTTTGTTTATTGTATTGAACAAGATCAAATTTAAGCTAGCTTATGAAACCAATGTCCTATAGGATTAAATATTCTCATTAGTCCATTATGTATCTTTCTAACTACTTGTAAAAAGAAATTGTAAGATAACATAACAGGGAGATGTAATTCTAAAGTAAGTTTATGATAACGTTGTTTGTTAATATGTTTGTCATGCTATTCATAGGCCCTTTTCTGTTGAAGAAGATTACGAAACAGCTCCTTTGTTGATAGATCTGATAGTGCAACTTCTGTGTACAAGCGTTTATGAACATGTTTGTTTTTTATAATATTATTAGTGATAATTACAATCTGCTCCTATTGCTTATAAATATTCCTATACTGACCACTTATTGTTTATTAGGGTTGTTATTTGGGACTCTATTCTTTCTCCTCTCAAGATGCCATAACGCCAATAGAAATGAAGCTCTTTATCAAACAAACAGCCAATGTACCAATGATCATAGTCCATAATGACACTAAACAATACTATTACCGCTTGAAAATGTAGTATCTCCTCAGTTAAAGTTGATCTTAGAACAATCCTGGACTGTATGCATCGGATCCAGTTACGTCCTGCCTTGTCAAGTATATAACTCCTGGCTATTACTAGATTCTTGGTCTTAGTGAGTGGTGCTGTTAAAATACTTATGTAATTTTTTATGGATTTTCTAACAAAATAGACCTGCAGCATCTTGTAGTGCCATTAAAAGCGGTACAGGTGTCCATCAAGATATTACTGGCACTGGATGGACACAATTGGTATAATCTTGATATGACGACCCAAGTCAAATCTGTCCCAACCGCCGGATTATATCTTTTTGAACGTAACACTGCTCCTTTGACCTTTCCAGCCATTTAAATACCGCTGGCTTGTCATCATTTACTTCGTACGGGGGGTTCCAAGTTATGTGGACGGTTATGAAGGAGTATCAGATTGGGTCCCCCTGATGCATTTAATATTGACTAGATTTTGGCATAGCTGATTGGTTTATTGGGATGACTATTTATTCGGCACTGAGTTGTTTGGGGATTTTTATTGCCATTTCTACAAAATATGACAATTATTGGATGAGTGTCCATGGAGTAACATTTATAATTCACAAAATG
>NW_024537019.1:0-7177 GCF_016097555.1 Gigantopelta aegis | reverse complement strand
GCGTTGAAGAACACACACAGCACACTAGCATACAGTTTATACGTGAACCGACCGACGAGATATACCTGTGGACATCATCATCGCAATCATCTGCTTGTGAGCCACACAAACAACCCTGAAAACAGCCGTGGCATCAGTTAAAAACAGCACCAGCACTAGTCTCAAGTTAAAAACAGCACCAGCACTAGTCTCAAGTTAGAAACAGCACCAGTACTAGTCTCAAGTTAGAAACAGCACCAGTACTAGTCTCAAGTTAAAAACAGCACCAGCACTAGTCTCAAGCCAGAGTTTTTAATTTTGTTTCTGAGACCCAAATTACAAACAGTTGTTTAACCGGTCTCATACCACATTTACTTTTTTAAAGATCAGGTGTATTTTATTGTTATTATTATTATAATTATTATTATTTAATAATTAATTAATTATTATTATTGTTTTAACTTTTTTCATAATAAAAAATCAATACTATTACCAAAGTAATTTGACTTAGGACTCACTTCATAATTCTTTTTCTTTTTTTTGGTTTTGTTTCAAACTCATAACTTGATGAAAGACATTTTTTAAATTAATATAACTTCATCAATATATCATACCATATTCATTTTCAGTCACCACATCACCATGTCAATAAAGTACTTACTACACTTTATATATATATACATATATATATATATATATATATATATACACACATGTATATGTATATATGTATCTATATCTATAAATATATCTATATATATATATATATTATCAGTTATCTACTAATTTATATAATGTTCATGAAGTAATTAAACAACTATCCAGACTGTGTCAATAAAGTACTTACTACACTTTATATATATATATATACAGTGGGTTCCACCTAATCGCATGCCGGGTAATTGAATATATCACCTAATTGCAATATCTGTTGAAACACCAAACCATTTCCTGTAGTTTGAATGCAAGACGTGCCATTTAATTGAATAGATTCTCTTATCAAAATCCGTGTAATTGCAAACCAAGATAGCAGAAAAGCAATTTAAAATGTGTATAATTCAACAAAATTTAATTAAGCATGCCTTTATTTCATGTCAAAACAAGTTGTAGTTTAAAATAAATTATGTAAGCGCTGTAATCAACAACTGCTAATCCATTACACACCTGCGAAGTCGTCCATCTTTGTTGTGTCACGTGACACCGCCAGATATCGTACGTCTGTATTACAGACTGTAGTAGTCGATAAAACTTGAGTGGTACATGCTGGTTAATTGTTTAGTCCATTCACAATTTTTCTTGTGTGGGATAACTGTTTTTATTGTTGTTTATTTTACCTAATAGATACATAATAAAGGGATTATCGGCAAATAAAATAATTCTCTTGAAGTTTGTTTTGAGTAGCTGTGAATGTGAGATCAATTAATGTTTACCGCTGGTTGCTAAAATCATTAAAAGATTACTAGAGAAGAGGTTTATTTAGCGACTGAGCTGTCGACGATCCACACTGCGAAGATACTTTGGTCACTTTGAGTTATTGTATAAACTTGAAGATGTGTGTGAAGCTACCGCTGCTAATAACCGCCGGCAGACGAAAATCACAGAACACATTAACTGGATTCCGTGAAGTTAACGACTACACGAAAGTGAACATTACAAATGTGAAACCTGACATTATAATTTAGTTATATTTACTGTTTGTTCTAATTTAATATTAATGCATTGGCTAAATGCAAAAGAAAATGTTTGTTTTATTTATGTTTAACCATGTGTCTGAAGTTATTAGTGCTTTATTAAATTGAACACATTTAAAATCAGTTGTTTTCGTTATTTATTTTTTGTCGTTAACTTGAATGGGACATTATATTATATTATATTTTTTATATTTATTATTATTTTATTTAAAATTATGACTTTAGTGTCACAAAAATTATTAGCTGGTCTTCATTTCTGTGAAACAGAAATGTTCTCGTGTAACAGTTGTCTATTTTTGCGACCGACGTTTATATCACCAAGAAGGGAAAGTATATTTATGGTTTAGTTGGGTCTTCTATGTTTGACTATTACTGGTGGGAATTTACTCCCGAGCCATCGTTTATCGTAACAAATGTATGAAGGAAAAACGAAAAACAGTCATACAGATAACATATTCTTTTATTTAGGGACAAATCAAATTACTTTTGTTCAGGTAATACTTTGTTAGGCCATTAAATATGTCACTGGTCCGTGACAATATGAACGTAATCTTGAAAAATAGCCCGGTCAAATGTACACTGTTTACACTACTTCGTTCCGGGGCAACGAATACCAGTTTAGTATTAAACGGAACGAAGTGGTGTAGCCAGTGTATACATACATGACTGGGCTATTTTACGAGATTGCTGTAATGTGCCAAAAAAAAATGTAACGTTTAAGCAGAGTGTAATGTGCAAAGACAAAAAGAAAAAAAAGTGGAACGTTTAAGCAGAGCGTAATCTTGCAAAATAGCCCGGCCAAATGTACACCGTTTACACTACTTCGTTCCAATGCACCGGATACCAGTTTAGTATTAAACGGAACGAAGATGTGTAGCCAGTGTATACATATGTGATCGGGCTATTTTACGAGATTGTCGTAATGTGAAGTATCAACTGAGGAAACCAGTTACAGCCTTTCGCGTAAATGACTAGATCGGGTAATTGACTAATAGTCTATTTGCACGGAGACTATGCAATTACGCGGAACCCACTGTATATCCATTTCAGTTATCTACTAATTTATATAATGTTCATGAAGTAGTTAATCAACTATCCAGACTGGGTTTAATTGTAAACATTCCATTTTTCATCCACCCACAAACCTCTACCCCCAGAAAACCATCCACCCACCCACCCCACCCCTCACAAACCTCTACCCCCAGAAAACCCTGATTATGTCTGTTTACATTAATAAATATTTAAGATTTTGTTAGATTATTCACCAACTTTGATAAGCATGTTTTAGAAAGCCGTTGATTTTATTCATCAACAAAATATCAAACAGTTGTATCATTCTACAACTCGTACCTTTTGGCTTGGGATTATTTTTCTGTTTCAGATGATTTATAGCTCTCTGTTTCACATGGGCAGGAATATTGAAATCTGTAGAAAACAAAAAATAAAAAATAATGAAATAAATAAATAAAAATTATAAGCTTGTGTCCCAAAATATGTAAATATTATAAACTGTTCCCAGTTAGCCAAAAAAGGATTACAATTATTACTTTTCTTTATTCATAACAACATAATCACAATTCAATTTATAGATCAAAATATTCATACACAGTGATAGAAATATGCAGACGTCTTTACTAGTCCACTGACAAATACATCTAGAAATTTACTTGTTTGCCAATCTTTCACTTGTCTAAATAAATGGTTTATTTTATTCAAGTACCAGGATGATGTTTGTGATTGCTAAAAATGAAACTGCACTGAAATGTTTTACTTGTCCACTGGATAACCACCGAGTCACATTTTGCTTGTCTGAATAGATTTTCACTTGTCGGGACAAACGGACGAGTGCTTATTTCGAACACTGATACAGGTCTATGACAACTTTAACAACGATTGTTTCTTTCAGGACTTGCTTGCCATGTGGCCTTGCCTTTAATGGCTCCCTAGGGGATGCAGGGGCCATGCCTCTCGCCCAAGTTTCTCTATTACTGTGCTCAAAAGGCTGGAAATGTCATATTTGAAAACCTGAAATTTAAAATTCAACAGGTTTGGACCCATCCGTCCTTCAAATTTCAATACCATGGGTCATCACACTGACAGTACCTCACCTCACATCCACCTACCCAACCTTCAATTACATTCCTCGGGCGCTGCCCTGTCTTAACCAGCATTACCCTTGTATTACTGATTTTCTCCAATTTGCTTCCATCGCCTACACCCTAAAAACTAACATATTTCTTTAAAAACATTCTTTCCATTTTCAAAAAAACAACAAAGGTTAAACAACTTTTGAACCATTTAGTAAAAAAAAAAAACCCCATTAAAATTAGAGAGAATTATACAATAGAGAGAATTATACAATTTCTCATGATCATTGCTCCTACCATTTTCCAAATCTTCACGCACTCTCCGTCGCTCATCCTGGAACGCTTTCAACCATCGTTGTTTGATCTGCGACGTCTTCGCGACGAGTAGGTACCACTTGTCTCTACGAGTCTCGTGAATCTTCCACGCATTGCGCACCGTCACGTTGTACTGAGAATCTAGAAAAGAAAGCACCATACGGTCACAAAAGGCAGATAGGAATCTGACAGCAATATAAAACTGATATATCAAGCACAGTAATATAATACTAAAATATAAACCATCAGTAATATAATACTGATAAATAATCCATAGTAATATAATACTAAAATATAAACCATCAGTAATATAATACTGATACATAATCCACAGTGATATAATACTGATAAACAATCACAGTAATATAACACTAATAAATAATACACACTAATAAATAATAATCCACACACTAATATAATACAGTGATATAATACTAATAAATAATACACACTAATATAATACTGATAAATAATCCACACTAATATAATACTAATATATAATCCACAGTAGTATATACTAAAAAATAAACCATTAGTAATATAATACTAATGAATAATCCACAGTAATAAAATATTGATAAATAATTCACAAAAATATAATACTGATAATAATCCACAGTAAATGAAATCTTCTGAGAATGAAAAATTCACATAAATCCATAATGGGATATACAAAAAACAAATCCAGGTAACCCATTTTGTTTTTGCATAATCCATCATGACTACATAAGTGATATCCTAAATATAAAGTACAAAACCAGACTCATAGGAGTGACACACAAACAGAATGATCATTCTCATGATTTTCAGAGGCCTGATATACAATATCTGTTAGTACTCAACTTGAATGATGTCAGTGTGACATTCGTATATATAATGTTAATTATTACCTTTACCATCCTCTATGGGGATAATTTCAACATGGTCGAGGTAAATACGACCCCGGTAGCCAAAACTTTTCTTCTTTAGCAAATCCTGTAATGAATAGAGAAGATGGGAAATAAAGAATATTGTTCTTCAGAAAAATAAAAAAACGCAGATAATATGTAGAATAACAAGATTTAAAAATTATTAAAATTTTAATCATTAATTTGTAATGCAGGGTTCATCATGCCCATTGCCAAATTATTATACGAAGTATATTACAATTTAGACATTGAAAATTAATCTATGCAAAGATTATGTATGGACTGATTAATTTGAAGTTATCAGAAAACAACATATTTAAATAACAAAATATGACACATTAAGTTTGTGATAGCACCTTTAATAACAGGATTAAAACACTATGTAGAGAGCTATGGTTAGTACAAGTATCATGGATGAATGGGTCAATTATTTGTTATGTCCCAGAGAGATTTATCCCATTGATATAGTAACACTTCCAACCACATGTGTAATAAATGTTAGTAATGCACACTAGCCAAGTTAATACAATGTCTGACCTTCTTGCAGTATACAAGCTGATGGTCAAACAAGAAGAAGTAGCGCTCCTGCGACCAAAATATCTGGACCGTTAAAAATAACATGAGTTGACCTTTGTGAGGTCAGGGGTGAGTAGAGAGAGAGAGAGCTCGCTTCCAAGAGAGATCTGGACCCTGAAGAGAGAAGAGAGAGAGAGAGAGAGAACGAACTTTGATAGAACATATCATCATTTCCTGTACAACATCATTTCTTGTTAGAGGTAAGGAGATGGGGTCCATGTAGGTGATTACCATTTGTGATTACCATTTGTGACAGTTCTTCGATCACAAATTGTGACAAGAATCCAGTGAAGAGTGGCAGCTTTTGTGTGAAAGACTTAAGTAGTCATACAAAGTGGAGTCCTCTCTGTTGGAGTTTACTTATTTCTGGTATGTCATTGGACTGTGTCAGCCTGAATTGTGTCCGCTTCAGGGAAGAGTGGAAGAGAGGAATAGATTTTGCCATCAAAACGTCTCCTCATCCTGTTGCTCAGTACCTTTATGGGGTCGACAGGTTTTTCGCGATGCTGCCACCATACCTGCAACCCATGTGTAACCTCATGTATAGTCTGCATGTGAAGTCGATGTATTACTATTGTTTGCTCATTATGTTAGTCAGCACTATTCTCACTGATGTTTGTTCATGCTAATTATGTAACAGCATTATTCATAAACAGAGCAAAATCAAACTGGCATAGGAAGTGTGGGGAGGGAGAGACTTTTCAGATATTTTGCTTTACATTTGCTTTATAAGAGTAGGTATGTACTACCCTGTCTGTGGGATGGTGCATATAATAGTGGGTATAAAAGATCCCTTGCTGCTAATCGAAAAGAGTAGCCCATGAAGCGGGTTTCCTCTCTCAATATCTGTGTGGTCCTTAACCATATGTCTGACGCCATATAACCGTAAATAAAATGTGTTGAGTGCATCATTAAATAAAACATTTCTTTCTTTCTTTTTATAATAGTGTAAAAGTGTGCAAATATAAAAGTGTGCCCCCCTTTTTTACTTTTTGGCACCTTCCTATGCCACTGAATCATAACATAACTTTGTTATAGCGTACGTGTCTGTGGCGTGTTCAGTAAGAGTTGTATACCGTAAAACATTGTGGTGTTTCACCTTACTGTCAATGGGTAAATCCGACCTTACTGACGCCAAGGATAATGTTTTTAGCCTTGGCGCTGTTACTTTGAATAAAAAAAAAGAAGAAATGTTTTATTTAATGACACACTCAACACATTTTATTTACAGTTATATGGCGTCAGACATATGGTTGAGGACCACACAGAGTTTGAGAGGAAACCTGCTGTCGCCACTACATGGGCTACTCTTTGCGATTAGCAGCAAGGGATCTTTTATTTGCACTTCCCCCAGGCAGGATAGCACAAACCATGGCCTTTGTTGAACCAGTTATGGATCACTGGTCAGTGCAAGTGGTTTACACCTACCCATTGAGCCTTGCAGAGCACTCACTCAGGGTTTGGAGTCGGTATCTGGATTAAAAATCCCATACCTCGACTGGGAACCGAACCCAGTACCTACCAGCCTTTAGACCGATGGCCTAACCACGACGCCACCAAGGTCGGTGTTACTTTGAATATATGCCACTTATCGTCAATCTGAAATTGTCATTGGGGGGTC
>NW_024537018.1:0-7695 GCF_016097555.1 Gigantopelta aegis | reverse complement strand
GGAGAACATAGAGGTGAACTGTCGCGCCACCTAAAAGCGGAAGATTAAAATGAGCGAAGTAGGCCAAGTGATCATTTTCGCCAACTACTGATAGGCGTGGAAAAATTTGGGAAGGGGGAGGCAGGGGCCAGTGCTTCCCCCCAATATTTGGAAGGAAATGCTTTATTTAACGACGCACTCAACACATTTTATTTACGGTTATATGGCGTCAGACATGATTAAGAAGCATATAAATATTGAGAGGAAACCCGCTGTCGCCACTTCATGGGCTACTCCAGCATCAGATATTGGGGGGGGGGGGGGGGGGGGGGTCTCATTCCAGCCAGCGCACCACGACTGGTATGACAAAGGCCGTGGTGTGTGCTATCCTGTCTGGGATGGTGCATGTAAAGATTCCTTGCTGCTAATCAAAATTGTTTAAATTTGATAGAAAACAAAAAGTGGACCATTTCTAAAAAGGGGGGGAGGGTATACCCCTGTCGCACCCCCTCCCTGCGTACTGGCCTGTTATTATTGGTAATAATAATTTTAAAAACAAAATGATAATTAAAAAATAACAACAATAATAATAACTAAATAATTACATAAATAAACCTGAAATAAAAATCAAAATAATTTTTAAATAAAAAATAATGATAAATAAATTAATTAAAAATAATAATAATACAATATATATAGGCCTCTATGTAGGCCTAAACCAAAAAACCACAATTGATAATTTTATCAAATTATTATTATTATTATTATTATTATTATTATTATTTAGTTCACTTTTGTTTCTTAGGTTGTTATTGGAAGAGTTCCTTTAAGTATTATGCGAAAAATTAGAATAGTTAAATATTGGTTGAAATTACTACAAACCAGAAATTGTATCTTAAAATCGTTATATGAAGATATGTTAGAACACATGAATCCCTCTAATTGGCTATACCAGGTAAGATATTTACTACTATCAATAGGTTTCGGAGATGTTTGGTGTAGTCAGCATGTAGATAGTGCTAACTCATTTTTAAAATGTTTAGAAATACGTCTAACGGACCAGTTTATTCAAGAGAAAGATGCTACAATAGACAAATCTCCAAAATGTACATTATATAAACTGCTGATAGACACTTTTTGTTTGCAATATTATCTTAGAATATCAATTCCTGAATGTTATGCCACGCTTATTACAAAATTTTGTGTATCTTCCCATCAATTGCTCATTGAACAAGGAAGATATTATGGTATAGAAAGATCGGAAAGAAAATGTAAATTATGCAATAAGGACGATATAAAAGACGAATACCATTTTATTCTTATATGTCCATTGTATACAGGTTTACGAATTACTTACATAAAAAAATATTATAGGTTCAAACCATCTATGTTTAAAATTGTACAATTATTATCAGTTCAAAACAGAAAAGAACTATGTAATCTCGGTAAATTTCTCAAACATGCAACCTTTTTACGTTCTAAGCATATATAACTGTCCATCCTCCAATTACACAATCACCCATTGTATAGGCCTATATTATCTGTTTGTATCATTGTTTATTGAATGTATATGTATATGACTATGAGCCGTAAGGCTTAAAGCTAATAAACTATACTATACCTCGATGATCGAAAGATATTTCTTGCAATGCGTCTGATATGATCCATTTTTTCGAATTAAATCAACGTCATATAATTAACGGCGTTCAAGCGACGTCACTGTCACGTGGTTTTTAAACTGTGACACTCAGTTTAAGAGCGGGAAGGGTGTAACGAGGGTATTTACACACACACACACACACACCCTTCCCAGCCCCCTCCTATACTTTGCTGCCTACGGTAATTTTGTTTATCATAGGCGTCGGAGAGGGGGGGGGGGGGGGGGGGGGGGGGCAGGGTCCAACTCTGAAACTGGGGGCCACAATATGCATAATATGAACTCGCATTTAATAAGTACCCCCCCCCCCTAGTTGCCACTTTCCGACACCTATGTTTATTTCTTTATTTATTATTAGTACTATGTATTGTTTATTAGAATAAATTTTATTTTAATATACAGATTCCCCACACGAGACTGCATTGATGTCGCCGATATATCTTTATATATTGCATAGGGAAAAATACATGCAGTTTTCTGCCGTCTGCCATGGGGTAATCGTAATGGAATGTAATCAAGATTGAAAGCCTCCAAAGTATGTGACACAATTAATATGAAATCAATGATCGATGGTATCATTTAAAAAAAAAAAAAAAATAATAATATTAATACTAATAATATGACGTCATCGCGTTTGCTTTTATATCATAACATGTTATGACGTTGTTAGATTAAATCCTATCCTTTCACCCCTCTTGAAGAATATTCCATAAAAAGTCAAAATGGCAGCTGATACAAAATTACTGCTTTTTTCCCTATGCGCTCTCAGCGAAGTCGATCTAGGGCATAGTCTGGTATGTGGAACAGTGTCATTGTAATGTTTTTTCAAGCATTTCTGTACAGACTTTGGAGGAAGCCTCAGGCAATTAAAGGTAAGAGAGTGATCTTTCGTAGTTGTTAACATTGTTTACAATAGTTGCTCACTTTCCGAAGCCTATGTTTATTTCTTTATTTATCATTTGGGACTCATTGTTTATTATATATATTTCATTTTAATATTTAATACAGTATGTTCTAGTATAGCTGTATATATAAAAGGACGCTGCACCATGCCCCAGTTTTGTGTCCTAATTCATTGCCGTAAAAAAATGAATAATATATATTTGTTTTTATAATAAAACACTTGCGTTTCTCTGAATGCATATACAGCGTTATCACGGGTCTGAATTTCTTTTTACCTTGTTAATGGTTACGACTGCAGACTGCAGACGGGCAGCCAGCCAGTCGTATCAAGCTTGATTCAATGGGCAGTAATCCTCACCCTGTCGCAAACACAGCCACAAAAAACGTAACTAATTAAGCAAACACCCAGTTGAAAGTAGTCCACGATAAACCTGAAAGTAGTTTACCTTTAAATATAGCTTAAAATATTGGTACATTGATAAAAATTTTCCTTTAAAGCTTAAAATTTAATACATCTGATAAAAATTCCCGAAAGCTGATTTGTACTATACAAATAAACACACCCAGACCAAGATACTTGTAATTTTCACCAATACAATTGGATCCTTATAATATGGCACAAAGCAAGCATGACTGCAAATCGATTCATTAATAGTTATTTTTAGAATGTCAACAATTAAATGCAATGAGCAACATGTGCAGATGTATATGTATGCAGATATCAATTTAATTATTTATTTACTTGTTTGTTCTTTTCTTTTTTTCTTTATTTCTCCATTTATAGATTTAAAACAAATTATAATTTATTTTAATTTGTGGATGGTATTAAATGGTATATGTTCTACAAAAAATAAAAAACAAAACAACAAGTAATAGTGATCAGACAGTTTGCAATTACTAATTATGGCTTATTTCAATAATATAACAAAATATATATGTTATGTATTGATACAATAATTATACCTATGGTTATTGGTACCTTTTCGTCAATAATCCAAATTTAAGAACAATAAATCTGGTTTTGGAAACTAATTCCCTCCCTGCAATATACATACATGTACGTTTATAAATATCTGAAATAATTTAATAATTAATCCAAAATTATCCATCATGTCTTTCAATGAATGAAATCGGTATGGTTGTAAAATAAAGTGCATAAATTCATGGTGGTAACATCATTTCATTATTTGTGTAGATTTGTGGAAATGTAATCATGATTGTAATCATGATTACTAGACAATTTATTCGCAATCGTAATCGATTACTTTCATTTATCTTGTAAACGTAATCGTAATCGTGACATTCTAAAATAATCGTAATCGATTACTTTTGTGAAGTAATCGCCCCATCTCTGTTATACATGTATGTATATATATATATATATATATATATATATATATATATATATATATATATATATATATATACATATATATATGTATATATATGGAAGAAGACGCTTACGGTACCACATATAGCAACTGAAATTTTAGATGTACTCTGGGTTTTTTAGTAGTCAGGCACGGATTTAGGTTGTCTAATAATTAATTAATTTCTCCTATAATAAGACAAGGAGTCAGAATGTCTATTAGGCCAAACAAAATAAATGTCTGGTCTCTGGTCAGCGCGCCCCAATAATGAATAATGAAGTTAAATATCCCACAAATGCACCCACAGACATCTTGAATTAAAAAAAAAAAAACCCCACACACACACACAAAAGCGAAAAAAAAGGCATAGTCCCTAGACCCCATCATCTATGTGGCATGTAATCGTAGGAGGGGATTTGTTTACCAAAATGAGTTACATGTTCTATTCCTACCCTCACTCCGAACCCCCTCCCCCCCAAAAAAACCAACAAAAAACCCACCTAATTATAATAATTATTTACCGTTATGCTACCCACAACTGATATTGCCCTCCCCCCTTTCCTCTGCCCCTTTTTCTGACCTTGGTATATACGTCTATTCTTATCATCGGAATGAGTACTACAGTTGCCATGCCTTCACCCCCAGTATGGCCATTTTTGGAATAACCCTATAAATGTAGAACTAATCTAAATCAAACTCATAAATGTTAACAATTTTTTTACTGTTTGCTTGGTGAACTGTTCAAAAACGCACCAAAATTCCTTCAGGCTTTTGCGCAATTTTTCTCTTTTGACTTAATCCTACGGGATATTCAAAATTCAATAGCACCAAAATTGCCCCATCTCCCACCCACCCCAACCCTTTTCCTTTCCTGGATCGAGTTCGGCACCTGCACCCATAACGCGTCCGATACATCTTGTTCTGAATATGCACGTAAAACCCTATTCGAAATTGTCGCGATTAATTTATGGGAAACTTAACTGAAAATACAAATTTGTTCTTGGAAAGTACAACTTGCAGCAATTCACTGGAATCAGTGTGACAGATAGCAACAATAACTTGTGAAATATCACATTTAGTATTCGACAGAACCACAAACAGTGTTTATCAGCATATTTTTTTGTTTCCAATATTACCGGCCTCGGTGGCGTCGTGGTTAGGCCATCGGTCAACAGGCTGGTAGGTACTGGGTTCGGATCCCAGTCGAGAGATTTTTAATCCAGATATCGACACCAAACCGTGAGTGAGTGCTCCGCAAGGCTAAATGGGTAGGTGTAAACCACTTGCACCGACCAGTAATCCATGACTGGATCAACAAAGGCCATTGTTTGTGCTATCCGGCACGTGGGAAGCGCAAATAAAAGATCCCTTGCTGCTAATCGGAAAGAGTAGCCCATGATGTGGCGACAGCAGCTTTCCTCTTAACTTCTGTGTGGTCCTTAACCATATGTCTGACGCCATATAACCGTAAATAAAATGTGTTGAGTGCGTAGTTAAATAAACTATTTCTTTCTTTCTTTGTTTCGAACCGGCCTCGGTGGCGTCGTGGTTAGGCCATCGGTCTACAGGCTGGTAGGTACTGAGTTCGGATCCCAGTCGATGCATGGGATTTTAAATCCAGATACCGATTCCAAACCCTGAGTGAGTGCTCCGCAAGGCTCAATGGGTAGGTGTAAACCACTTGCACCGACCAGTGATCCATAACTGGTTCAACAAAGGCCATGGTTTGTGCTATCCTGCCTGTGGGAGGCGCAAATAAAAGATCCCTTGCTGCTAATCGGAAGAGTAGCCCATGTAGTGGCGACAGTGGGTTTCCTCTCAAAATCTGTGTGGTCCTTAACCATATGTCTGACGCCATATAACCGTAAATAAAATGTGTTGAGTGCGTCGTTAAATAAAACATTTCTTTCTTTCTTTTGCTACTAATGGGAAAAAATGTAGTGGGTTTCCTCTCTAAGACTATTTGTCAAAAGTACCAAATGTTTGGCATCTAATAGCCGATGATTAATAAATCAATGTGCTCTAGTGGTGTCGTTAAAGAAAACAAACAATTCTTTTATTATCATCTATCTATAAAGTACAAATATATAATTATTCATTAATTTCCAAGATTTAAAGGTATATTGTTTTACTCTCTGGCAGAAACCCTGCTTACATGTATATGTAGTTGACTCAACATTTTCTTTTTGTTCGTCCCCAATTAATGGATTAAGCAGTGTTGTAAAACCCCAGGAAATGAAAATATTGTTAGAAGGGGGGAATTATGCTGATATTAATTGGAGAAAACGTGTACCCCTGAAATTGGGGAACATTT
The DNA here is from genome assembly GCF_016097555.1 of Gigantopelta aegis. Classification (NCBI taxonomy): domain Eukaryota; kingdom Metazoa; phylum Mollusca; class Gastropoda; order Neomphalida; family Peltospiridae; genus Gigantopelta; species Gigantopelta aegis. The sequence goes on along the minus strand of NW_024537018.1, from coordinate 1,472 downwards.
TGTAGAGTATCACATTGTGATTCTCTTAAGTTTCAGAGATTGCTACACAATTGTAAAACATTAAACAGTAGTAGTATAGCTAATCAATTGTACTAGAAATATTGCTAATCAAGACTTTGAAAACATAATGTTTCCTGCAAATGATATTAATATTATGTAATTTCTTAGATTGTTTCCAAAATTATTACAGTAATAAATTTATTGTTTCGTAATTGAAAGAATGGGCCTCAAATTGGATTATTTTTCGGAGTGTGTGATTGTGCTCCTGCCCTTCAACAGCAAGTATATCAGTCCATCCCATCATTCAATAAAAAAAAAAAATTGTAAATAATTTCAATTTTGTTTGACATAAGAAGAAAAGTAAAAGTGTTTTGGAAATAACCAAAAAAACCCACCCAACTATTTTTGTGTGCAATTTACAAAGAAATCGGCTCAGAAATAAATAGCTTGTTCTCCATGGGACGGACTGTAGTAAATTCCAGAGTATGAAAAAAGGTGTTCTCCATGGGACGGACTGTAGTAAATTCCAGAGTATGAAAAAAGGTGTTCTCCATGGGACGGACTATAATTAAGTGATATCTGATGTAGTTTTTATGTTTCCTTTTGTTTTCTTTTTCAGGGCAAAGGGAAAATGATAACCTACTGGCTTATTGGCAAAGACACGTTCACAGAGCCATTACCAGATCAAAGCTTAGTGATATCACTTTCACAGCATGAGTTTAAATAAAACTCAAAACAACAGATTTACAGATCAGATCAGAGGGCAGTTTGAACTCTTATTTGACTTAACAGAATGTTACAATTTATCCTGCAATCACTATAATATGTAGTGGCCAGCTATCATAATTAGGTAAATATATTTTCAGTCACTAACCAAAAATATAGCCTATTGGGATGGAACTATTTTCATCCTAGTTACGATCAGCAAAAGAAACAAATAATGCAGTCTGTGATGTTGAAATACCCTTAAAAATAAACTAAAGGCGACTCTATAACTGTTACTTCTAGCTCTAGCTTAGTGTTTAAAAACTAGGGTATGTCCCTTTAAAATATTGTCATATTGATACCATATAAATTCACATGCTAAGTGGAGCTAAACATTACTCTCATTCTCGAACCAGTCTCCGTGAAGTGATGTGGATCGAAAGTGATAGCAAGGTCTGGGTAAAGTGACCTTGAGTCGAACATGATTGTACATGTAATTCTGCGTGATGCATGGTCAGTCTAGGGTCAATCCCTGCCGGTGGACCCATTTAACATGTGAAGGAAGCCAGCACAGCTGGAGTTTTGAATACTAGATGAGATATGTTTTTATAGTCTTCTTTCTTTCGTTTTGCGCCCTCAATACCAACCAGTCAGCCCAGGATTTTAACATCAAACATAGGATTGTTGGAGCGGTAATCTTTGACTACCGTCACTCATTCCCAAGTCGTACATCGATGAAGCTAGACGTCTCATGCGCTCTCGATCTA
>NW_024537017.1:0-6430 GCF_016097555.1 Gigantopelta aegis | reverse complement strand
AAAATTTAAAATTTTTAAAGAAAAAAATACATCACCCAACTGTAACTTTAGATTTCGCGTCCTGCACAATTACCACAATTAATTTCACTATGTATTCTCATGTAGCCCCAGTGGCTGTAGCACTTTTATTAATTTCACCAGGCCATTAGCATTTCACGGGAAACATTACCTGCCTGGGCCCATTGAACACTCGAAAGGACGACATCTGTTGTCCAGCTCTTTTCCGCGTTATATCAATGTAAACAAACACACGTGGGCTAAGGGACCGAATCACACCCATTTCTCTGCATTTTACACAAATTTTGCATGACTTCAATGTGCTCTGGGGGACATTATGCAGTATCCAGTGTAAACCAAGTGCACATATTCACTAACTGCATCCTCTCACCTGTCAAACCCAGTGTAACAATCCAGTATACTAAGCAGCTCCCCAGCCATTAATCACATCACAAGAAAACTATATTTTCTCGCATTAACTTCCGTATTTTGGACAACCAAATGGGTGGATAACTCTAGTCTGAGGCCTATCAGACCAAAATTGTTTTCACCATGACACTCACAACTCACATATGGCATTTAAATACATATGTCAAGTTGCATACAGGCAATAAAAAGAATATTTGATACCAAATATGGCTATTGGAGCCTGTGAAATGGGGGACTGCCTGTGCCGCAAAAGGCGGCAATCTGCGTCAAATTATTCCCAATAGTGGACTAGTAATTATGGAATAACTTTAAAAGTTACAGACATTTTTCTGAACAACAAAAAGAAACTTGCTCCTTATTGTGTTCTCTGCAATTGAAATATAGCAGTTGGCAGGAATATGATTTTTTCAAAAAAAAAATCAATTTAATTTAAATTGATACATTTTCAAAAAAAAAATTCCCACAAAGTTCTCTTTTTAAACAAAATTTAATCTTTAAAACTGTAAAATTTTGGATACTGCACACAGTCAATATATGCCAATTACAAATTAGGACTGCTCGAGTGTCATTCTGGTGAGGGTAATTAGCAAGGTGTCTGCACACCGTAACAGGTCACACCTGAATGCAGAGGACAGGGCACCAGTCTGCAAAGATGCAGTACCGAATACACAGTGAACAAAAAAAAGCTGTCAACTGCCACTGCACTGAAATGTTTTAATGCATCAGAACTGAAAGTGACATCACACATGAACATATATATAAGGGTGGACATGCATACCACAATAAGTATTTCACTGTTTTATACACTACGAGTCACATCCATGGAAGGCAATACAAGACGAAAGACACAGTTCAAGAAGGGACATGCACCTTGGAATAAGGGTGCAACTCTGCTGCATGAACATGCAAGTCCAGAATCTCACACTGAGAAGTTGCGACCAGTAGTCCGGATGAATATAGACGAGTTTGCCTTGGTCACGAAGTCGAGTTCCACTTCAGCCACCATATCCACTCCAGATTGCGAAGGTGCGTCACAGCCAGTCCGCCTGCTACGTCCCATTACGAGTACATGTACTGCGTCTGAAATGAAAGAAGAACAACAGTGTAAAGACAAAGAAGGCATGAGAATAATGGACAATGACAGAATGGTAGATGCATGGAATGCAGCTTTCAGATACCACTCAACAGCTTCCCCTGAGTGCGACGAGCCTGAAATGCAAATATTAAAAGAGGTTAAGTGGGGTCTTTGTTGGAAAGTCACACTACACTGTGTGAATTGTGACTTCACTGCTCCTGAAAGCAAATTGTACAATGAGGTGAAGACAAATAAACCTGGCCCAAATGCAGCAAAAAACTAATGTGGGTCTTGCTATCGGTCTCCAAGATACTCCCGTCGGCAATACGAGAGCGAGAGTGCTATTGGCAGGCATGGACATTCCACCACCGTGTCGGAGCAGTATGCAGAGAACATCATACAAGGTATCAACGGCTGTAACAGATCTAAATGAAAAAGATATGGCACAAAAAGTTGAGCTACTGAAAGACATTAACATGAAACGTGGAAATGAACGTGATGAAATTAACATAGCCATGGATGGGAGATACAACTCCACGACAATAACAAGTCGGAAGAAACCGGGCCAGAATGCATCACAAGCTATAGGACTTGCGTGTGAAAACAATGACTGAAAGAAAATTCATTGTAAGTGCCTGCTTCCAGAATAAACTTTGTTGGACCGGAGCCTGGTTAAGAAACAAAGTATTCATGTGACGTGTCCCGGTGGTCATCCTGACTGCACAGCAAACTTGCCGCCATTTGCTCCGCTGTCGGAATACGAGATGGGAAAAGATATCGGAACAGACTTGGCTCTACAAGGTATTCTCATAAAATACGTCACAACAGATGGAGATTCCAGATCATCTGCTGGAGTTGGTAGTGCTTTGAAACTTCTACATCCAATGTGGAAAGTGCAGCGGCTAGCCGATCCAACCCACTTAGGTCAGAGTCAGTTTCGTAAGTGTTACAAAGCTAACTTCAGTCCCGACATGTTTACTGGGTACACCCGTGAACAAAAGCGTGAAGCACAGAAGGTATTCAGCCAGGATATGAAAGCAAGGTGCAGTTTAATTCTTAAAGAACTGATGAAACTACACACTGGTAATATCGGTGTACTGAAACGAAACTTACCAAAGGTCCTGCAATCGACACTTTCGTGCTACGGTGGTGACTGTTCAAAGTGTTCGCGGTACTCGGTCGTCTGCAGTGGAGGAATAACGAACAACTGGTGGCACCGATCCATGTTCCTCGGTACACACAGAATCACAGAGCTGAATATGAATGAAAATGACAAAAATGTTAGTACTGGAACTTCTGAAGATTAAACTAAGTATTTCAGCTGTAGAGCAAATGAAACTGTATACAGACACACAGAAATGTGAGGCTGCGAACCGTTCTCTCAGTGTTTCCTTACCTAAGAATGTGAACTATTCACGAACGATGACTGGGAGAGCTGCATCCACCATCCACAGGCTGAACAACGCCCCGGGAACATCCATGATAGAAAAGTGCAAGTACTGTGGCATCGAACTGTCAGCTCGGGTGAGGCGTTCACTGCGTCAGATGGACAAAGAGTCGGACTATCAAAAAAGATATCAAAACAATCCACAGGTGATTAAAAGGCACTTAGTCCAGCAAGGAAGTAAAATTAGAGATCACTTACGATATAAACATTTGCACAGAGATCAACAAGCTGACTACAAGAAAGGATTATTAGATATTGACAGTCAAAGAACAGACAACTCCTGTGACCACAGTTATTCAAAGTAATTTTTGTCACAAACCTTCAAGTGATACATATAATATAGGAACTATCAGTTTGCATGATAGGATTTCTGCTGTGGATATGAACCCTAGACATTGAAGACTGACTTTAAACAATAAAAAATAGTAATGTGAATAAATGTATGCTTTTGAATAAATGTATCATGTGATATTTATATGTGATATTTATATGTGATTTTATGACATAAAATATTTCTTTAAATTAAACTTTGTTATTGTTTTACATTCTTATATGTTATGCATTCTGAGATGCAAGAGGCAGGGAGGGTATTGTCCATGTCCCTGACAGACATCCCGGTTCACACATTGTATGCGCGAGCTGTTAATTGCATGTGGCTCAGCAGATAAGTGATCTTTAAACATACAAAGACGGTTATGGCACAGGTGACTGATGTCACTGCCATCTATGTCCATCTCCTTATTAAAGACCATGAAACTTAATCTGTGAGCATTTACTGTACGATACTGGCCTGTGATTGGTGATTTGAACTTAATAGCACCATATCCATTTGGTCTGGGAGGCCCATTCCACATTATACATTCACCATTTGGCCCAGGATCACATTTTGAAAAAATTACCCTCTGGTATTTTTGATAAAAAGCCTCCATTTTCACTTGTTCAATTAGCTCAATTACTCAAAGTGAGGCCCTCACAGGGTGCAGGGATACATTCTGATTGAAAAGAATGACCTATGACCTGATAGGGGTACAATGCATGCTGAATTATGTCATAATTTGTGAAATTACAAATTTTGAAAATATAAATATAATAAAATTTAATTTAATTTAAAGAAATAAAATATTCATCACCCAAACTGATAACTTTCAGATTTCCACCTATCTGCACAATTATCATGTACATTTTGAGTGCTGTAACTGGCATAATTACCTCACAATTTGGTATCAAAGTGTGTCACCCTGTGTCAAACATCATTGAAGAAATCCTCCATATTGACTTATTTGACCTTAACCTTCAAAGTGAGGCTCTCATAGGGTGTAGGGATACAGCCTGATTGAAAAGAATGACCTATGACCTGATAGGGGTACAATGCATGCTGAATTATGTCATAATTTGTGAAATTACAAATTTTGAAAATATAAATATAATAAAATTTAATTTAATTAAACAAAATAAAATATTCACCACCCCAAACTGATTAGTTTCAGATTTCCACCTATCTGGACAATTAGCATGTACATTTTGAGTGCTGTAACTGACATTGTTACCTCACAATTAGGTATCAAAGTGTGTCACCCTGTGTCAAACATCCTACTATATCAGGCCTCAGACCACAATTAATTTCACTATGTATTCTCATGTAGCCCCAGTGGCTGTAGCACTTTTATTAATTTCACCAGGCCATTAGCATTTCACGGGAAACATTACCTGCCTGGGCCCATTGAACACTCGAAAGGACGACATCTGTTGTCCAGCTCTTTTCCGCGTTATATCAATGTAAACAAACACACGTGGGCTAAGGGACCGAATCACACCCATTTCTCTGCATTTTACACAAATTTTGCATGACTTCAATGTGCTCTGGGGGACATTATGCAGGGACAAAATTGTTTTCACCATGACACTCAAACTCACATATGGCATTTAAATACATATGTCAAGTTGCATACAGGCAATAAAAAGAATATTTGATACCAAATATGGCTATTGGAGCCTGTGAAATGGGGGACTGCCTGTGCCGCAAAAGGCGGCAATCTGCGTCAAATTATTCCCAATAGTGGACTAGTAATTATGGAATAACTTTAAACGTTACAGACATTTTTCTGAACAACAAAAAGAAACTTGCTCCTTATTGTGTTCTCTGCAATTGAAATATAGCAGTTGGCAGGAATATGATTTTTTCAAAAAAAAAATCAATTTAATTTAAATTGATACATTTTCAAAAAAAAATTCCCACAAAGTTCTCTTTTTAAACAAAATTTAATCTTTAAAACTGTAAAATTTTGGATACTGCACACAGTCAATATATGCCAATTACAAATTAGGACTGCTCGAGTGTCATTCTGGTGAGGGTAATTAGCAAGGTGTCTGCACACCGTAACAGGTCACACCTGAATGCAGAGGACAGGGCACCAGTCTGCAAAGATGCAGTACCGAATACACAGTGAACAAAAAAAAGCTGTCAACTGCCACTGCACTGAAATGTTTTAATGCATCAGAACTGAAAGTGACATCACACATGAACATATATATAAGGGTGGACATGCATACCACAATAAGTATTTCACTGTTTTATACACTACGAGTCACATCCATGGAAGGCAATACAAGACGAAAGACACAGTTCAAGAAGGGACATGCACCTTGGAATAAGGGTGCAACTCTGCTGCATGAACATGCAAGTCCAGAATCTCACACTGAGAAGTTGCGACCAGTAGTCCGGATGAATATAGACGAGTTTGCCTTGGTCACGAAGTCGAGTTCCACTTCAGCCACCATATCCACTCCAGATTGCGAAGGTGCGTCACAGCCAGTCCGCCTGCTACGTCCCATTACGAGTACATGTACTGCGTCTGAAATGAAAGAAGAACAACAGTGTAAAGACAAAGAAGGCATGAGAATAATGGACAATGACAGAATGGTAGATGCATGGAATGCAGCTTTCAGATACCACTCAACAGCTTCCCCTGAGTGCGACGAGCCTGAAATGCAAATATTAAAAGAGGTTAAAGCAAATTGTACAATGAGGTGAAGACAAATAAACCTGGCCCAAAATGCAGCAAAAACTAATGTGGGTCTTGCTATCGGTCTCCAAGATACTCCCCGTCGGCAATACGAGAGCGAGAGTGCTATTGGCAGGCATGGACATTCCACCACCGTGTCGGAGCAGTATGCAGAGAAATCATACAAGGTATCAACGGCTGTAACAGATCTAAATGAAAAAAGATATGGCACAAAAAAAGTTGAGCTACTGAAAGACATTACATGAAACGTGGCCAACTGAACGTGATGAAATTAACATAGCCATGGATGGGAGATTACAACTCCACGACAATAACAAGTCGGAAGAAACACCGGGCAGAATGCATCACAAGCTACTAGGACTTGCGTGTGAAACAAATGACTGAAAGAAATTCATTGTAAGTGCCCCTGCTTTCCAGAATAACACTTTGTTGGAACCGGAGGCCTGGTTAAGAAACCAA
>NW_024537016.1:0-7304 GCF_016097555.1 Gigantopelta aegis | reverse complement strand
TAATAAGGAGATGGGACCTAGATGGCAGTGACATCAGTCACCTGTGCCATAACCGTCTTTGTATGTTTAAAAAGATCACTTATCTGCTGAGCCACATGCAAATTAACAGCTCGCGCATACAATGTGTGAACCGGGATGTCTGTCAGGGACATGGACAATACCCTCCCTGGCCTCTTGCATCTCAGAATGCATAAAATATAAGAATGTAAAACAATAACAAATTTTAATTTAAAGAAATATTTTATGTCATAAAATCACATAAAAATCACATATAAATATCACATGATACATTTTTCAAAAGCATACATTTATTCACATTACTTTTTTATTGTTTAAAGTCAGTCTTCAATGGTAGGGTTCATATCCCAGCAGAAAATGCTATCATGCAAACTGATAGTTCCTATATTATATGTATCACTTGAAGGTTTTGTGACAAAAATTACTTTGAATAATGTGGTCACAGGAGTTTGTCTGTTCTTTGACTGTCAATATCTAATAATCCTTTCTTGTAGTCAGCTTGTTGATCTCTGTGCAAATGTTTATATCGTAAGTGATTCTAATTTTATTCCTTGCTGGACTAAGTGCCTTTTAATCACCTGTGGATTGTTTTGATATCTTTTTTGATAGTCCGACTCTTTGTCCATCTGACGCAGTGAACGCCTCACCCGAGCGGACAGTTCGATGCCACAGTACTTGCACTTTTCTATCATCGATGTTCCCGGGGCGTTGTTCAGCCTGGGGATGGTGGATGCAGCTCTCCCAGTCATCGTTCGTGGAATAGTTCACATTCTTAGGTAAGGAAACACTGAGAGAACGGTTCGCAGCCTCACATTTCTGGGTGTCTGTATGCAGTTTCATTTGCTCTACAGCTGAAATACTTAGTTTAATCTTCGAAGTTCCAGTACTAACATTTTGTCATTTTCATTCATATTCAGCTCTGTGATTCTGTGTGTACCCAGGAACATGGATCGGTGCCACCGTTGTTCGTTATTCCTCCACTGCAGGACGACCGAGTACCGCGAACACTTTGAACAGTCACCACCGTAGCACGAAAGTGTCGATTGCAGGACCTTTGGTAAGTTTCGTTTCAGTACACCGATATTACCAGTGTGTAGTTTCATCAGTTTCTTTAAGAATTAAACTGCACCTTGCTTTCATATCCTGGCTGAATACCTTCTGTGCTTCACGCTTTTGTTCACGGGTGGACCCAGTAAACATGTCGGGACTGAAGTTAGCTTTGTAACACTTACGAAAAACTGACTCTGACCTAAGTGGGTTGGATCGGGCTACCGCTGCACTTTCCACATTGGATGTAGAAGTTTCAAAGCACTATCAACTCCAGGCGATGATCTGGAATCTCCATCTGTTGTGACGTATTTATGAGGAATACCTTGTAGAGCCAAGTCTGTTCCGATATCTTTTCCCATCTCGTATTCCGACAGCGGAGCAAATGGCGGCAAGTTTGCTGTGCAGTCAGGATGACCACCGGGGACACGTCACATGAATACCTTTGTTTCTAACCAGGCTCCGGTCCAACAAAGTTTATTCTGGAAGCAGGCACTTACAATGAATTTTCTTTCAGTCATTGTTTCACACGCAAGTCCTATAGCTTGTGATGCATTCTGGCCCGGTTTCTTCCGACTTGTTATTGTCGTGGAGTTGTATCTCCCATCCATGGCTATGTTAATTTCATCATGTTCATTTCCACGTTTCTGTTAATGTCTTTCAGTAGCTCAACTTTTTGTGCCATATCTTTTTCATTTAGATCTGTTACAGCCGTTGATACCTTGTATGATGTTCTCTGCATGCTGCTCCGACACGGCGGTGGAATGTCCATGCCTGCCAATAGCACTCTCGCTCTCGTATTGCCGACGGGAGTATCTTGGAGACCGATAGCAAGACCCACATTAGTTTTTGCTGCATTTGGGCCAGGTTTATTTGTCTTCACCTCATTGTACAATTTGCTTTCAGAGCAGTGAAGTCACAATTCACACAGTGTAGTGTGATTTTCCAACAAAGACCCCACTTAACCTCTTTTAATATTTGCATTTCAGGTCGTCGCACTCAGGGGAAGCTGTTGAGTGGTATCGAAAGCTGCATTCCATGCATCTACCATTCTGTCATTGGTCCATTATTCTCATGCCTTCTTTGTCTTTACACTGTTGTTCTTCTTTCATTTCAGACGCAGTACATGGTATCGGAATGGGACGTAGCAGGCGGACGGCTGTACGCACCTTCGCAATCTGGAGTGGATATGGTGGCTGAAGTGGAACTCGACTTCGTGACCAAGGCAAACTCGTCTATATTCATCCGGACTACTGGTCGCAACTTCTCAGTGTGAGATTCTGGACTTGCATGTTCATGCAGCAGAGTTGCACCCTTATTCCAAGGTGCATGTCCCTTCTTGAACTGTCTTTATCTTGTATTGCCTTCCATGGATGGACTCGTAGTGTAAAAACAGTGAAATACTTATTGTGGTATGCAGGTCCACCCTTATATATATGTTCTGTGTGATGTCACTTTCAGTTCTGAGGCATTCAAACATTCAGTGCGTGGCAGTTGCAGCTTTTTTGTTCACTGTGTATTCGGTATGCATCTTGAAGAATGGTGCCCTGTCCTCTGGCCTTCAGGGTGACCTGTACGGTGGCAGACACCTTGCTAATTACCCTCACCAGAAGACACTCGAGCAGCAGTCCAATTTGTAATGGCATAATGACTGTGTGCAAGTATCCAAAATTTTACAGTTTAAAGATTAAATTTGTTTAAAGAGAACTTTAGTGGGAATTTTTTTTTTGAAAATGTATCTATTTAAATTAAATTGATTTTTTTTTTGAAAAATCATATTCCTGACAACTCATATTTCAATTGCCAGAGAACCCCAATAAGGAGCAAGTTTCTTTTTGTTGTCGAAAAATGTCTGTAAGTTTAAAGTTATCCATACTTACTAGTCCACTATTGGGATAATTTGACGCAGTTGCGCCTTTTGCGCACAGGGCAGTCCCGCCATTCACCGGCTCCAATAGCCATATTTGGTATCAAATATTCTTTTTAGTGCTGTCTGCACTTGACATATGTATTTAAATGGTTGTCCAAAATACGGAAGTTAATGCGAGAAAATCTAGTTTTCTGGTGATGTGAGTAATGGCGGGGGAGCCTGCTGAGTATAATGGATTGGTACAATGGGTTTGACAGGTGAGAGGATGGCAGTTAGGAGACATATGTGCGACACTTGGGTTTTACACTGGATACTGCAAATGTCCCCCAGAGCACATTGAAGTCATGCAAAATTTGTGGTAAACGTGCAGAGAAAATGGGTGTGATTCGGTCCATTCAGCCCACGTGGGTTTGTTTACATTGATATATAAGCGGAAAAGAGCTGGACAACAGAGGTCGTCCTTTTGACGTGTTCATTGGGCACAGTCAGGTAATGTTTCCTGTGAAATGCCTATGGCCTGGTGAAATTAATAAAGGTGCTTCAAGCCCAATGGGGATACATGAGATCCCCATAGTGAAATTAATTGTAGTCTGAGGGCCTGTATAGTAGGATGTTTGACACAGGGGGACACCACTTTGATACCTAATTGTGAGGTAACTATGTCAGTTACAGGACTCAAAATGTACATGCTAAGTGGCCAAGATAGTGGAAATCTGAAATAACAGTTTGGGTGGTGACCTATTTTATTTTGTTTACGTAAATTAAATTTTATATATTTATATTTTCAAAATTTGCTAATTTCACAAATTATGACCATAATAACAGGCAATTGTACCCTATGCAGGTCCATAGGTCATTCTGTTCAATCAGGCTGTATCCCTACAGCCCTATGAGGAGCCTTCACTTTGAAGGTTAAGGTCAAATAAGTTCAATATGTTGAGGATTCAAACCCTCTTCATGATGTCCCACTTGACACAGGGGGACACACGTTGTACCAAATTGTGAGGTAATTATGCCAGTTACAGGCACTCAAAATGTACATGGCGTAATTGTGCAGATAGGTGGAAAGCTGAAAGTTATCAGGTTTGGGTGATGAATATGTTATTTTCTTTAAATTCAAATAAATTTTATTATAATATTATATTTTGTCAAATTTTGTAATTCACAAATTATGACATAATTCAGCATGCATTGTACCCCTATCAGGGCATAGGTCATTCTTTTCAATCAGAATGTATCCCTGCACCCTGTGAGGGCCTCACTTTGAGTAATTGAGCTAATTGAACAAGTGAAAAATGGAAGGCTTTATCAAAAATACCAGAGGGTAATTTTTTCAAAATGTGATCCTGGGCCAAATGGTGAATGTATAATGTGGAAGGGGCCTCCCAGACCAAATGGATATGGTGCTATTAAGTCTCAAATCACCAATCACAGGCCAGTATCGTACAAGTAAATGCTCACAGATTAAGTTTCAGTGGTCTTAAATAAGGATATGGACATAGATGGCAGTGACCTCAGTCACCTGTGCCATAACCGTCTTTGTATGTTTAAAGATCACCTTATCTGCTTGAGCCACAGCAATTAACAGCTCGCGCATACAATGTGTGAACCGGATGTCCTGTCAGGGACATGGACAATTACCCTCCCCTGCCTCTTGCATCTCAGAATGCATAACATATAAGAATGTAAAAAAAAAACAATAACAAAGTTTAATTTAAAGAAATATTTATGTCCTAAAATCACATATAAATATCACATATAAATATTCACATGATACATTTATTCAAAAGCATACATTTTATTCCACAATTACTATTTTTTATTGTTTAAAGTCAGTCTTCAATGTCTAGGGTTCATATCCACAGCCAGGGCCAAAGAGAGGTATCATGCAAACCACTGATAGTTAGCCTATATTATATGTATCACTCTGAAGGTTTTGTGACAAAAATTACTGAGATGTCATAACTGTACCCAGGTCACAGGAGTTGTCTGTTCTTTGACTGTCAATATATAAAATCCTTTCTGGTAGTCAGCTTGTTGATCTCTGTGCAAATGTTTTATATCGTAAGTGGATCTCTAATTTACTTCCTTGCTGGACTAAGTGCCTTTTAATCTCACCTGTGGATTGTTTGATATCTTTTTTGATAGTCCGACTCTTTGGTCCATCTGACGCAGTGAACGCCTCACCCGAGCTGACAGTAGTGGGCGATGCCACAGTACTTGCATCTTTTATATCATGGATGTTCCCGGGGAGTTGTTCAGCCTGTGGATGGTGGTATGCAGCTCTCCCCGTCATCGTTCGTGAATAGTCACATTTCTTAGTAAGGAAACTGACTGAGAGAACGGTTCGCAGCCTCACATTTCTGTGTGTCTGTATACAGTTTCATTTGCTTGCCTACAGCTAGAAATACTTAGTTTAATCTTCAGAAGTTCCAGTACTAACATTTTGGTCATTTTCATTCATATTCAGCTCTGTGATTCTGTGTGTACGAGGACATGGATCGGGCAACCAGTTGTTCGTTATCCTCCACTGCAGACGAACGAGTACCGCGAAACTCCTGAACAGTCACCACCGTAGCACGAAAGTGTCGATTGAAAGGGAACTTTGTAAGTCTCGTTTCAGTACACCGATAGTACCAGTGTGTAGTTGAAGTCAGTTCTTTAAGAATTAAACTGCACATTGACTGCATATCCTGTCTGAATACCTTCTCTGCGCTTCACGCTTTTGTTCAAGGGTGTACCCAGTAAACATGTTGGGACTGACGTTAGCTGTAACACTTACGAAACGACTTTGACCTCAAGTGGGTTGATACGGCTAGCGCTGCACTGTCCACAGTGGATCTAGAAGTTTCAAAGCACTATCAACTCCAGCATATGATCTGGAATCTCCATCTGGTGTGACGTATTTTATGAAATACTGTAGAGCCAAGTCTGTTCTTATATCTTTTTCCCCATCTCGTATGTCGACGCGGAGCAATGGCGGCAAGTTTGCTGTGTCAGTCCGGATGACACACCGGGACACGTCCACGTGATACCTTTGTTTCTTACCAGGCTCCGGTCCACCACATTTATTCTGGAGGCAGGCACTTACAATGAATTTTCTTATCATCATTGTTTCACACGCAAGTCCTATAGCTTGTGATGCATTCTGGCCGGTTTCTTCTCCGACTTGTTAGTGTCGTGGAGTTTTGTCTCCCATCCATGGCTATGTTAATTTCATCACGTTCATTTCCACTTTCATGTTATGTCTTTCAGTAGCTCCACTTTTTGTGCCATAATCTTTTTCAATTTCGATCTGTTTACAGCCGTTGCTACCTGTATGATGTTCTCTGCATGCTGCTCCGACACGGTGGTGGATGTCCATTCCGCCAATAGCACTCCGCTTGGTATTGCCGAGGGAGTTCTTGGAGACCGTAGAGACCCCCATTAGTTTTGCTGATTTGGGCAGGTTTATTTTCTTACCCTTGTCAATTTGCTTTCAGGAAGCGTGAAGCAAATTCCACAGTGTAGTGTGATTTCCAACAAAGACCCCACTTAACTCTTTAAATTTGCATTTCAGGCCGTGCACCCGGGAGCTTGTTTGAGGGTACGAAAGTGCATTCCATGCATTACCATTTGTCATTGTCCATTTTCTATGCCTTCTTTGTCTTTTAACTGTTGTTCTTCTTTTCATTTCAGACGCAGTACATGTATCGTAATGGGTGCAGGCGGCCTGGTGTGACCAAACCTCGCAATTGGAGTGGATATGGGGTGAAGGGAAAACCGATTCGGACCAAGGCCAAAATCGTTTATATATCCGGACATGGTCGCAACTTTCCAGTGTGAGATTTGGACGCGTTCATGCAGCAGAGTGCACCCTATTCAAGGTGCGTCCCTTCTTGAACTGTCTTTTCTTGTATTGCCTTCCATGGATGGACTCGTGGTATAAACAGTGAAATTATTGTGGTTGCAGTACCCTTATATAGAGTTGTGATGTCACTTTAAGTTCTGTGCATTTAAAAAACTTTCGGCAGTGGCAGTTGACAGTTTTTGTTCACTGGATTTCGGTATGCTTTTTGCAGCTGGTGCCCTGTCTCTGCTTGGGGCCTGTTGCGGTTGCGCACCTTGTTTCCCCCCGAATGACCCGGCGTCCTAATTTGAATTTTGGGCAATTATTGGGTGGCATTCCCAATTTCAGTTTGTTAAATTTTGTTTAAAAGAGCTTTTTGGGAATTTTTTTTTGAAAATGTATCAATTTAAATAATTTTTTTTTTGGAAAAAATCCTTTTGCCAATGCCTATTTCAAAGCGGAAAACAATAAGGAGCAAGTTCTTTTGTTGTTCAGAAAAATTCGTAACTTTAAAGTAGGCTAATTTAAGTCCATTTGGGA
>NW_024537015.1:0-7868 GCF_016097555.1 Gigantopelta aegis | reverse complement strand
CGATGGACCCATTAGGCTATTTCTCATTCCAGCCAGTGCACCACAACTGGTATATCAAAGGCTGTGGTATGTGCTGTCATGTCTGTGGTATGGTGCATATAAAAAATATCTTGCTACTAATGGAAAAACCAGCCTCGGTGGTGTCGTGGTTAAGCCATCAAATATAAGGCTGGTTGGTACAGGGTTCAAAGTTCAGTACCAGCTCCCACTCAGTGCGAGTTTTAATGACTCAGTGGGTAGGTGTAAGACCACTACACCCTCTTTTCTCTTACTAACCACCAGCAACTTACCCACTGTCCTCGACAGACAGCCCAAATAGCGAGGTGTGTGCCCACGACATAATGCTTGAACCTTAATTGGATATAGACATGAAAATAATTTGAAAGAAGAAAAAATGGAAAAATATAGTAGGTTTTCTCTCTAAGACTATATGTAAAAATTACCAAATGTTTGACATGCAATAGCCGATGATTAATATATCAATGTGCTCTAGTGGTGTCATTAAACAAAACAAAATTTAACTGCATAAGACTGCAACTTTAGAATAATGTAATGCAACTGGAAGATGAGATTGAGAAGCTCACATGTTTGATGATGAAGGCAACGCCTTGACTCCACTCAACTTCAGGTAGCGGTAATGCTCTCTGAAAAAAAAAAAAAAAAAAATTATATTTAATACATATCACATTATGGAGGATTTTTGTGAAAACCATGCATACATTTTTCACTTTAATCAAATAAATGAATGAATGAATGAATGAATGAACGAAAGAAAGAAAGAAATGTTTTATTTAACGACGCACTCAACACATTTGATTTACAGTTATATGGCATCAAACATATGGTTATGGACCACACAGATAATGAGAGAGGAAACCCGCTGTCGCCACTTCATGATCTACTCTTTTTGATTAGCAGCAAGAGATCTTTTATATGCACCATCCCAGACAGGGTAGTACATACCACAGCCTTTTATATACCAGTCGTGGTGCACTGGCTGGTACGAGAAATAGACCAATGGGCCCACTGACGGGGATCGATCCCAGACTGACCGCACAGTGAGCTAGTGCTGTACCACTGGGCTACATTCCGTCCACAAATGAATGAATGAACGAACGAATGAACAAACGAACGAACAAATTAATTAATAACCAAACGATAATATCAATAATGACTATTTCACTGATGATATAATCCATGTTTTTTAAATTTTGTTTGTGTATAGATGTACCTTTAAATTTGCACTACAGTTTCTGATGGGATTTATAACAGAGATATCATATGGGTAAGTTAAAGGATATATTAAATAAATTAACAAGAGATAGACATAAACATAAACAGAAACATTATTTAGTTACTGACAAAATGTGGGAAATTCCTCGATTACCCAAGCAGTACAAAAAAAAACCCCACCCTGGCCTAGCTCTGTGATGCAGTGAATAATCCATCTGCTTTAAGGCTGGTAGATACAAGGTTCGCACCTCAGTACCAGCTTCCACCCAGAGCATGTTTTAATAACTCAATGAGGAGATGTAACCAGTGGTGTAGAGGAGACGGGCCAAGTGGCCTCCCACCCCCCCCCCCCCCCCCCCCAATCAAACTTTTTTTTAAAGCTATTAAATTTTATAAAATCATACATACATATACACATACATAGTGTGGGTTGCCCCCTCACCCCCCAATATAAAATAATGGCTATGCCAGTGGGTGTAACAAGTAACATATCTCAGGACAGGGGTGGGACGTAGCCCAGTGGTAAAGCCTTCTCTTGGTGCGCGGCCGGTTTGGGATCGATTTATTATTGGGCTAATTCTCGCTCCAGCCAGTGCACCAAGACTGGTGCATCAAAGGCCGTGGTATGTGCTATCCTGTCTATGGGATGGTGCATATAAAAGATCCCTTGCTGCTAATGGAAAAGAGTAGCCCATGAAGTGGCAACAGCGGGTTTCCTCTCTCTATATCTATGTGGTCCTTAACCATATGTCCGACGCCATATAACCGTAATTAAAATGTGCTGAGTGCGTCGTTAAATAAAACATTTCCTTCCTTTTATCTCAGGACAGTGTACTTGAACTTTAACTGGAGTTAATCTATACCTGTGATGTCACACTATTGTTCTAGGTGTAGATTATTTTTCAAGAATCGACACCTGTGAAACAATGCATTCAGGCCATGGATTTAAACCCACTACTGACAAAACTTTTTTATTGTACCCCATCGGTGGGCCCATTAGGCAATTTCTTGTCCCAGCCAGTGTACCACGAGTAGTATATCAAAGGCCGTGATATGTGCTATCCTGTCTGTAGGATGGTGCATATAAAAGATCCCTTGCTGCAAATGGAAAAATGTAGTGGGTTTCCTCTGATGACTATGAGACAGAATTACCAAATATTTGACATCCAATAGATGATGATTAATTAATCAATGTGCTCTAATGGTGTAACTAAACAAAACATACATTTTGTTTTTATTAATTGTAAACAAGTACAACGCTTTAGCCAATGAGGCCAAACATCTGCATCATCAAATAAATATGTACTTTATAAGCCTCATAAACCTGATACTAGTGATAGTAACAGATTCTGGCGGAACATAGTGAAGATTGTCGGAAACGAAATCAGAAATCTGAGGCTACACATTTAACACGTACATCACACTCAATGCCAGCTATCCACTGCTGAAGATTTTGTGACTGAATCATTCTGATTATGTCATAAAGGATTCTGTAGTTTTGCCATTTAACCAATATTTTCATTAAAAAAGATATAGTAGTTAATTTAGCAGTCACATAATTTGTGTTTATGAATAATGGAGAATGCACTTGGAAATGTAGATTCATAAAAAATAATTTACTCCGCTCTACAGGGCTCGTAAATTATTGTTCACAAATCTACCCCCTCCATCCCCTCAACCATTCTCCATTACAAACACATGACAGTTGAGTTAAAATGTTTGTTTGTTTAACAACACCACTTGAGCACACTGATTAATACATCATCGGCTATTGGATGTCAAACATTTGGTAATTGTGACACATAGTCATCAGAGGAAAGCTGCTACATTTTTACTAATGCAGCAAAGGATCTTTTATAAGCACTTTCCCACAGACAGGATAGCACATACCACAGTCTTTGATATACCAGTCATGGTGCACTGGCTGGAATGAAAATAGCCCAAACCGACCGCTCATCACGTGAGTACTTTACCACTAGGCTACGGCCCACCCCGGTGAGTTACAAATGACGATGAAACCAACTGACTTGAGAATGACTTTCTCATAGAAAGCTTTGATCTCCGTGTCTCTCCTCTGTGGATCTTTCTGCAGCCAGTGCAGAACGTGTTTCTCTTCAAACTGCTCCAAGAGTTCCTTAAACAAAAACAAGTTTGTTTTACAACATAAACAAGTAAGACACCAAAATCATTAAAAAAGCAGCAAACATTGTATCACTCAAAGAATCTGATATAATAACACAAGATTTCTGCAGAATTAAAATGTTTCGCCTGTCATAAATGTATTCATGTGTTAACCATAGAGGTTAACTTGCATGTCATTCGAAAGAAATGTTTTGTTTCTGGAACATTTTATTACATTGCTTTTGTATTTTTAAAAACCCTCCTTTTTTAACCAACTGATGAAAAGGACAGTAAAATTAATAAAACAAAGAATAATAAAACATCATAACATTTTAAGTGGTGACAATGGTGGAAAAGCTGAAAATCAGTATGGAACATGCAATTTACTGTTCATTGTTTTGACTATTGGACCTACAGTGAGGACAAGAATCGATCACCTCTCCTGATCACTCACTGGTGCAGTACATTAAAAGCAGAATTTCTGGCATTATAACCCACTCTCAAGTAATCTGTCAGTGCTTTCTTTGCTGTTTATTTGATAAGTACCAAAACCCCATCAGACCAGCAATTATTTTACTTTTATATTCACATATTATTTTGAGTCAATCATGTTTGGTCCGGCAGGTTTTGATTCAGACCGGCAGGATTTGTAGCAAGTCGGACAGAATATCCATCAGGAATTTTCATCCAATTTCAACCCCTGTGTTGATCATGCTTATTTCATTGGCTGTTGTGACTGGGGCATCACCTAGCAGACAATAATATATTTTAAAGTATCATAAATACTAAATGCTGTTGCTTACCTTGAAATGATACCTGCCGTGAAATCCAATAATGTCTTCAATACCAGCCATCAACTGATCAGGAACATAATACTATAGCATTGAATCTTGTGGATGTTTATCATTTCAGAACCCTCCAACTGATCACGAACATAATACTATAGCATTGAATCTTGTGGATGTTTAACATTTCAGAACCCTCCAACTGATCAGGAACATAATACTATAGCATTGAATCTTGTGGATTTTTAACATTTCAGAACCCTCCAACTGATCACGAACATAATACTATAGCATTGAATCTTGTGGATGTTTAACATTTCAGAACCCTCCAACTGATCAGGAACATAATACTATAGCATTGAATCTTGTGGATGTACAACATTTCAGAACCCTCCAACTGATCACGAACATAATACTATAGCATTGAATCTTGTGGATGTTTAACATTTCAGAACCCTCCAACTGATCAGGAACATAATACTATAGCATTGAATCTTGTGGATGTTTAACATTTCAGAACCCTCCAACTGATCAGGAACATAATACTATAGCATTGAATCTTGTGGATTTTTAACATTTCAGAACCCTCCAACTGATCACGAACATAATACTATAGCATTGAATCTTGTGGATGTTTAACATTTCAGAACCCTCCAACTGATCAGGAACATAATACTATAGCATTGAATCTTGTGGATGTACAACATTTCAGAACCCTCCAACTGATCAGGAACATAATACTATAGCATTGAATCTTGTGGATGTTTAACATTTCAGAACCCTCCAACTGATCAGGAACATAATACTATAGCATTGAATCTTGTGGATGTTTAACATTTCAGAACCCTCCAACTGATCACGAACATAATACTATAGCATTGAATCTTGTGGATTTTTAACATTTCAGAACCCTCCAACTGATCACGAACATAATACTATACATGTAGATGCTGAAATTAATGCAATCATAATATTAATGCAAAAACTGCAAGTGCATGTTATTTGCTTTAGACAAATTTATTAACGCAGCTTGTATTATGGAATGGTCTGTCAGCACATACATCTGTAAACTATCGTTTGAACAACCAGACCCCGAATTTGAAATAAGATTTGATTGTCCTACTTTATGTGAGAAGAGGTGCTGATTACAAAAATAGCAGTTTTATTGAAAAAAGAAGAAGTTTGTTTTGTTTAACAACACCACTGGAGCACATTGATTAATTAATCATCGGCTATCGGATGTCAAACATTTGGTAATTCTGACTCGTAGTCATCAGAGGAAACCCACTACATTTTTTCCTAAGGGATCTTTTATATGCACCATCCCATAGACAGGATAACACATACCACGGCATTTGATATACCAGTCGTGGTGCACTGGCTGGAACGAGGAATAGCCCAATCATTGGGGTTGGGTGGGTTTTTTTTTTTTTTTTTTTTTTTCTTCTTTTTTTTAATTACTTGCCATCGGGAACAGGTAAAAGCATTTATTTTGTGGCCCGAGTATAAAAATCACTGGCCTCGGGCATCGGGCCACAGTATTCTAGAAGGCCTGCCAATGTGCCCACCGATGGGTATTGATCCCAAACCGACCAGTCTTACTGATGCCACAAATGTGTTTGGTAAAAATGTTGTTGTGAAGCTGAGGTGTTAAACAAAAGTTTCTTTTCTTGTTTTTTGTTTGGTTTGTTGTTTTAACTTTTTTTCATATGTCTTCTTTACTTGATTGAGACAATTGTTGCCAACCACTAAGTGTTTTTGTGTCAGATGAATGTAAAAGAAATGACATACAAATCTTATAATTAAATTTTAAACATGTTTAGTAATAATACGTTAATAATGTTAAAAGTTCATATTTTATTTTGAATTACTTTTGGTCCATAAACAACACTCGAATAAGACAAAAGAACCAATATAAAATGATGTCATCAGATACCACTTTCCCTTACATTCATCGAGAAAAGAACAAACTCCCGTTGCTACAGCTGGACCAATGGGATGACGTTATATTTTAATGAATGTAGCGGAAATTTAATTATTTAACGTTATGACACTGATAAAGCAACAAGGGATCTTTTTTATGCACTTCCCTATAGACAGAACAGTACATACCACAGCCTTTGATATATACCAGTTATAGAGCACTGTCTGGTTGGAACATGAAAAAAAATAGGTCCCTAGAGGTCGACCGATCTTGTGTCCTGTTCCCCCATCGGGTGAGATTTCTCACTCCAGTCATTGCACCATGACTGGTACATCAAAGGCCATGGTATGTGCTATCCTGTCTATGGGATGGTGCATATAAAAGATCCCTTGCTGCTAATCGAAAAGAGTAACCCATGAATTGGCGACAGCAGGTTTCCTCTCAATATCTGTGTGGTCCTTAACCATATTTCTCCCATCCCTAGCCATGCAAAAAAGGTGTATTCCATGATGTCAGCCCATCGGTCTTGCATGACCACGTAACTTCTGTTGTTTGAGATGATATTAACATTGGGTGACGTCACGTAAACGGCGAAATAACGCAAGAAATGTTTTTTATATTTCATAAAAACTAGGAAACCTGCTGCCATAATGAAATTATACTGTCATTTTCGGTTTATACTTTTAGGATAAACCATTTTTGGGTACGATCTTTTCAATGGTTATGATTTTTTTTATTGTAAGATAAAAAAAAAAAATGTAGGTTATCACTATTAGAGCCGTTTATGATCACTGAAATTAAACACTACAGCATAGTTATCACTATTAGAGCCGTTTATGATCACTGAAATTAAACACTACAGCACAGTTATCACTATTAGAGCCGTTTATAATCACTGAAATTAAACACTACAGCACAGTTATCACTATTAGAGCCGTTTGTGATCACTGAAATTAAACACTACAGCACAGTTATCACTATTAGAGCCGTTTGTGATCACTGAAATTAAACACTACAGCACAGTTATCACTATTAGAGCCGTTTGTGATCACTGAAATTAAACACTACAGCACAGTTATCACTATTAGAGCCGTTTATGATCACTGAAATTAAACACTACAGCACAGTTATCACTATTAGAGCCGTTTATGATCACTGAAATTAAACACTACAGCACAGTTATCACTATTAGAGCCGTTTATGATCACTGAAATTAAACACTACAGCACAGTTATCACTATTAGAGCCAGTTTATGATCACTGAAATTAAACACTACAGCACAGTTATCACTATTAGAGCCGTTTATGATCACTGAAATTAAACACTACAGCACAGTTATCACTATTAGAGCCGTTTATGATCACTGAAATTAAACACTACAGCACAGTTATCACTATTAGAGCCAGTTTATGATCACTGAAATTAAACACTACAGCACAGTTATCACTATTAGAGCCGTTTATGATCACTGAAATTAAACACTACAGCACAGTTATCACTATTAGAGCCAGTTTATGATCACTGAAATTAAACACTACAGCACAGTTATCACTATTAGAGCCGTTTATGATCACTGAAATTAAACAATACTTATATTTTATTGTTTAGATAATCCATTTCTGTAGAACTGAAGTGTTTCTGATCATCCTGGTGTTTCTAATACCAAAAAGATGCATTTTTCATATTTTTAAAAACGCATGGGTGCCTGAGAAGTCGTGGTCTATTGATTAGCGTTCTAGTCTATTTTTAAGGATATTTCCTGTTTTAACATCACAGACTCTTCTTTCACACTGATGTAACTTTA
>NW_024537014.1:0-7275 GCF_016097555.1 Gigantopelta aegis | reverse complement strand
GGTATTCAAAAACGTCTCATTCCTTGTTTGCCTTTTAGGCTGTTTCTGAAAATTATTAGAATAATTAATAGATCAGAATTAAGTAAATGGTTTTTTTTTACCAATTACTCAATTTTGAATGCTTCAGGGAGTTTCAACAACCAAAGATTGTTTAATCAAAAATAAATGCCCGAACAGTCCTGTCTTTACCAATTCGAAAGGTATTAACAAATATTTAGTGGAAAAATCCACAAAAAGTGCTTACAAACCTAGAAAAATTATTAAGGCGTGGCTTAACAGAAGCTGTTATTACGGCGAACAATTACCTTTTTTTACCTGGATCTTACCAGTGCTCTTTTGCGACTGTTTTCACTAGCCGAAGCGTTTTTGTGGCCTGCCCTCAACTGGTTAAAAGTGCTGCTGCTTTCGGAACCATCTTCATCTTACCTACGTCGAGCAGTTGTGTGTATGTATGTAAATTCTAACCCTCCTTGTGATTTTTATTACAATTTCTTACTGCAAGCCAGTGAATATTAATGGAACATTTCTTTTTTTATTGTGACATTTGCAATACAGACATCTTTCGGTACTACTTCTTCTTAATATTTGCTAGAAACCTCTAAACATTAACAAAGTACTAGTGAGTGGTTTATATAGTGGGCATGTTTTTTGGTCTATTATGCCACATGTTTGCTTGTTTACTTATTAGATAAACAGTCTACGTTTCCCCATCTCTTGGGTCCAAAAAATTGTACACCAACAAACGACAAAGAGAGACAGCTCAGAGAGTGTATTGTACGTGGGTTACACCCACCTCACTATCGTAGTAGAGATTGAGGGACTATGTGGCACACAATTTGGAAATGTCAAATAAGTTTATAATAGAGTTAAAGTATTAAACTATTATACAGTTGACAATTATATTATATGTTCTGATTGATTTTTCACTTTGATCCACAGGGAATATAGCCTATTGGTCGTCGAATTTACAAGCATTGAGAGTTCTACTTGCTGGTGACTCGCTTGTCCTCAAAAACTTTTATCTCCTTGGTCAAGGTGACTAATATGAACCCCAGAGAAGTCAAATTAAAGTAACAAAAAAATCAGAAAGGATTCCGAAGAGGAAAGTTTTAGAAGTAATGGAAGAGCCAACAAGAGAGTAAGGAATGCTTAATATTCATCATTCAATTCAATAATTTAGGAAAGGATCGCATTCCTCAATTGACCTAGACTTCGTAAAGAAGATGTTTGATAGAATATTAAGCTCCTCACAGTATGTTCTCTAATATTTATGATACTTACTGTGTCAGTTTTTTTTACTAATAGCTTGATGAACAGATACAGATGTTAGCCTCTACACAATATCTCTCTTCCACTTTCCTTGACGCCACAAAACCTCCACTCTTATCTTACCCCGTCCAATCTCAAACTGCAGACGGTGTTTCCGTCTTGTTGTGGTGCTCCCATTTGGTTCCCTTTTTTTGGGGTTTTCACAGGGGTAACCACACCACTTCTGATCTAAGATGCTGTTGTCTTAACAGATTGGACTCAGGAAGATGATTTGTGGTTTGGAGGAGATAATTATTTTCGGCTGCCATACTCTCCTCAATAGATTCCACAAGTAAGAAATTCGCTTTGATTAATACTTTGTAATTTTTAACAGGTTTCTGATTTATCGGAATGCGTTATAATATCATACCTTCCTCTCACCTTCAGACTACCCCCACACTGTCACATGATAATACTATTTGTTCCATGGATACCAGTCTTTGCAGATTCCAATATTTCATCATCTTCATTGTTATCATCGAGTCCCTCTCTTAATTCATCATTGACCACACCCACAAGCCCTCCCTTCCCTCTCATGTTAAAATATGTGGATCATCACTAAGTATTAGCAGCTATCCTAAAGATTATCAAGTTGTACTCAACGTCATTGGTAACCTTTCTGATGGTACTCGTATATTGGCACGACCCTCGGACGTTGTCCTATAATTCACTTTACTCATGAGCCTACAGGACTGCATGTGATCTCTCAGTTAATACAAGGTATATATCAATAATGAGAAATTTTATTGAGAATGAATTATTACAGAGAGTGTTTGGTAGATTAAATTTTTAATGAACATTAATGGCGCAATATTTTGGTTGGGATGGCAAAAATTCAAACCAAAGTTTTGTATTGTATGGTAATGTTTATCCATCTATATTGGTTTATAATAAATTATGCAACAATTTATAGAGACAGTATGGGATGTTGTTGTTAATATCATTATCTTCTTTTAAAGGTTGGTCCTCATAATTCTAGGCTGATACAAGCTTATCTAAATTTTGATTCCCGTGTCATACCTTTGATACTGATACTGAGAGCCTGGGTACGAGTTTATGAGCATCAAACGTACTCAATTAAACAACTATGCCCTTGTCTTTGATGCTTATTATGCACTACAAAAGATTACGCCCCCTGTTCTTTCCCTCTCTTCAATCTCCTGGTCCCTGGCCTCGAAATATGGAGTGGTACGGAAGAAGGGGCTTTCATGTGACAGAGGAGATGAGAGCAGTGAAGGTAGAAGGATGGAATGGAGAGTTTTTGAAATCCGCTTTGTTGCTAGCATCAGAAAATACATGTCTTTAAGTAAAAATTAAAAATGAATCCTTTTTTTTGTAGATTTATTTTATTTTGGGTTTTTTACAGGTGAACTGCTCCTGCACTTTTTCCACTTTATTCTAACATCTTTGACTTTTCAACTGATGCTGTTGCTATTCATGCTCCATCTAATCAACAGCTCTCTATAACAGAGGCTTATGGACATGTCCTCTGTTCATGGTCCTAGTAATCTTCCAGATAAACTTCTTACAATGAAGTAGGTTGTGTTTGTGTTCAGATCCTATTGAGTTGAGCCACAATGGTCACAAAATCTTTAAACCATCACACATTATCATTTTTAAAAGGAGAGTTAGCTCGAGCTTATCAAATTAATGCAGGAGCTTCACAGTCCATCAGCAATCGTACAATAAGATCATTGGGTATTTTATCTCTATTTAGTTCATCAGATTGTGTTCACAAACAGCCAAAAACAAGTGATATTTTACACTTTTACATTGACTAATATCTGTTCCTTATTGTCCAAAGTACCAGTTCTGAATCCATTGGTAAGACATTACCACAACTTGACTTACAATCCACAATACACTATCAATAAACCTAATCTGTTGTACTTCGTGCATTAGTATGCATTCTAGAAAGTGACCTAGGATTCAATTGTCTTCACAACAACCTTATCTAGACATGTCTCCTCTATTGACTACAAGCACTTCTCTTGTACCAGTAATACAGAAGACAATAATACTAATATAGCTAGTATCATTGTTGGTCCTTCCTTACAGCTGAAGCAATATCTGATCGTAAGAGGCAAAGATCTGATGATGATGAGATACTGGTATATCACTTGAAATTGAGGATATAAATGATTTTAAGAAGTCTAAAGCTCAAAGTTCAATTGGCCCCATTTCAATATTAGAACAGTACTGTTGTATGGACAATGGATCCTCCTTTCCATCAGTTGTACAATGCACTGCTTTTTACTAACTCTTGGACTCACAGAAGAAAATGGAAGAGACAGCTTGTTTAGCAATCCTGCTGTAGCTACTAATGATCTCACCTCTAATTCAACACCTATTCTACAATTTAATCTCTCTATTGTTAATCCTTCTGCTCTTAACATCTGCGGAACGAGGAGGAATCAAACATCATGACACTGTAGTCAGAATACTTGTTAAAGTGACTGATGGAGATAAGTCAGCAGATGAATTTCCAAACTTCTTGCTTTTCTTTTTCAAGAAGTTGATACTCTCACCAAATCAAGATTTTGTAAAACAGTAACATTATAAAAAATGCAATTTAAATACTATGTACTGTCTACAATGAATTAACAAGCACACACACTGAAAATAACAAATAATAATATGGTAATTAAATAGAACAGATAGTAAATTGAAATACCAATGTTAACTTTACTAGATTGTGTGTATGCTTGTATATTTTTGTATATACCATACAACTTAAATCAATTCATGGAATGTCCTCTAGGACAGACTGATCATTTCTACTGACATTCCTTCTCAGTAGTATAAAAAGATTTAAGATTTATAAAAAGTCGTGTTGTGTTCTCCAAATGATTCTAACTTACTCATTTGGCCTTCTATTTGGATATAGTGTTGTTTTAGTTAACTATAACTAAACCCTTTTAATTTAGTCTAGTTATATTTTAGTTTTAACTAACCATAACTATTGCAAAAGATGGCAAAAGTAACTAAAATTATTCCAAAAGATGTAAAAATAACTAAATGTATCTATTGAGAGAGCAAAACCAATTAATTAACTAAAAGTCTGCTAAACTATTGATAGCATACAAAGATTAATGATAGAGATGAATAACTAATAATAATAACTATTAATACAAATATCTAATTAATAGTATACGTACTAGAGCACATACAAGTATTATAAAATACTATATCAAATTTAGTGTACATTTATTTTTCTATTTATAGTACATTTAGCAACTAGATTGCATGCTAAATTGAAACTTTTAGACAGATCTACAAAATATTATTGTTCAAATCTATCTTTTAGTAATACATTCATTTCTATTTGCCTTCATTCAATTATTTTACTACTGAACAATAGCACATGTGATAAGAATTTTCTTTATTCAATGCACAGTGTAACTTGTTCTTAACATTCTGAATAATTTTATAGTATTGTCAGTGATGTTACCCAGTATTTTATCTACATTAACTAAACACAAGCAGTAACTAAAATATTTAGTAGAGAAAATAACTAACTCTAACCTATTAGAAACATTGTTCATGGCCAAACTAACTATAACTAACTAAAAATAAAAAAAAGCACCAAAAAATAAAACAACACTAGAAGGATGTAAGATGTACGTGGAAGTAAAAACACAAAGAGCTCAGCATTTGAAAATTAAGCAGTTACATTAAGAGAGGAGTCTACATAACAATTATTAAATAATTATCAAATATTTTAGAAGTTATAAAAGTGTGAATTGTATCAATTGATACTTTAATATCACAAAACTGTAAAAAAAAAAACTAATTATAAAAAAAGTTAAAAACTATATACTCACATCCACAGAAGTAATTACTGAACATATTAAAAAATAACAAGACTTATTGTTATTAGTAAACTGAATGTAAATGGTAACAATGTACTAGTTCCACTAGGTTGTGTAGGATCAGTAGGGGGAGTGGATGTTCCATCTCCTGATCCTGACCCCAGTAATGGTGAACTAGTTGGACGAACTACAATAGTATTACTGTCATTGGTAAAACAGACATGGATCCACTACCAGCTGAAATACAAAATTACATGTTTAATTTCTTGTATTGTCACACACATACCTGCTTCAGGACAATTATCCAAATCATCCTATAAAATGAATATAAGTTGATAATTTTTTATTATAATTTTATATCAAACTCACATAACATATCTCTAAACAAGATGGACAAACAAAGGCACCAGTATATTGAATGTTATTAGTAGTTTGAGATACTTGAATCTGAAAAGAATTATATCATTACATGATTATCACCTGTCAGTCACATAAAAAATACCACTTGTCAGCATTAGAACATTGATAGGACCTGTCCAGTACATGTATTGTGACATTACCACTAGAACATGCGTACTACATCGGTCAAAGAGAAAGAAAAGCTTAAACTTATGATTACATTGTATGGTACTATGTACACACACCTGATAGCAACCAGATTTTTGAAATGAGGTTGATGTAATAAAACCACCACTTTGAGCTTGCCATGTTCCAGAATGTTCAAAACACAACGTGAGCCAGAACCATATGTCTGAGCTGAAGGATTATTTAACCCTGTAGTCACAACGACAAGAGCTAGCAATACATTACACAATGGTTAGACATACCTGTTACAGCATTATTGATATCATCACATTGTCCATCACTAAAAGCCTGTTAAAGAAAACAAAGGTTCAAACTATCATATGGAAGATGTATAAAGTCACTTTCTGATAAGGACAGTAATCAGCATAATGATGTTGCCTCCAATACGGCTAACATCTGCGTTACTTGTGTTAAAGTTTTCACCTGAGCTAAATACTACTTCTATAATAAAGAATACTGTTAATTGTGATACATTATGTCACCTGATATTCCTGAGAAATAGCAGAATTATGCTGAATAAGATTACAAAATGAGATTGCCTTTCTATCCAAGGTACATCCATAACGATCATTACTAGCATTTAGACGATTACAAAATGGAGTGATGGGTTGTCCCCTATATAATAACTAAATAACAATTATTTTAAAAGTTGTGAAAGTATACTCTTGTTGTCGTTCTTTGATGTATCCTCCACATGATCCAGCTGCATAACCACACCCATCACCGCGTCCCCAAACCAACTGTCCAGCTTTAGTATAATCAACTTTGTACCACCTACAAAGATCCAAAATATATGACATGTTATATTATATCAGTTGATGAAGTCATCATGTCTTACCCACTGTCTTCCAGCAAAGCAAATGTAAAGTTGAGAACACAGGGTTACTAGGATAACACCTGTCATGCCCTCACTCTAAAAGATTCATATATATATTTCACTAATGGTTGAACTGACATTTATTTTTAACCAGTCATTAAGTTATTACTATAATTATCCTTGTGTGAATATATATATATACAGTATATATTTGGAAACCTTGGTGATATAATATAATGGGATCAGTAGTCAACAAAGTCAATTCCATAGTATCAACTTCCTTTTATTTTGTTTTGTATTTTATTAATTTTATTATTACATCGATATCATTGATCAATGAAAGTTATCACAGTTCAGTTTGAAATAAGTCAATGACATTCTGAAAGTTGACATACATAAGTTGATATTGTTGATATTCTATTGTATAACAAGCTTGATAAATAGTGATAGCCATTTTAAAAGTACATGTATTATGTATAGCAACTGGACTTCATCAATGTTAATTGGCTTGTGACCAAACAAAGTCATAATAGTTCATTAATTTCTTTAGTCACACAATTCAAGTTTTTGTTTTCAGAGAATTCAACAGTTACTAAAATTCAAGTTTTAGTTACAGTAAGAATAGCTAAACATACCTTTAATTAAAATTTAAAGACATAGGGTTTCATTCACAATCAATCAGTTGTAATATTACATATTCATAAGTTCTTTACCTCTAGTATTCTCTTTTCCCAGTAGAAAATGGGCAGTACC
>NW_024537013.1:0-7079 GCF_016097555.1 Gigantopelta aegis | reverse complement strand
CTTGCTTACCTTGAAACCCAGAATGTCGCCTTCCCACAGAAAATCCCACCTAGCTGATGCTGATGCTTTATTTTGCCAGCCCTTTGTGCCAGTAACTCCCATTAACTCCTTGTATTTAATCCAGTTGCTTCAACAAGAAGGGCATTTGCTTGAACCTTGTTACCTTTAATCCTTTTTGCTACGAGTGTTATTACCTACAGATTGATGCTTCAATTTTGCCTTCCTTTTATCCTTAATTCACAGTTGCTGTTTTTATTAAACCTGTTGTTCCACGTTGGGTGAGCAGGGCTTTGCTTGACCATGTAGCCAAAATTTTGCTGTTGCTTAAGAACACTTGCCAGTGCGAGGTGGAGCTTTAATTTTTTTTTTCTTTTTCTAAATCAACTTCCCTCTCCCGATTCTTTGAGTATTTCCTTCCCTTTTTGAATTAACTGACTTTCGCTTCCTCCCTCTTATAATTTCCTCTTCTGTATATAAATTTTCTTTGTTTTTCGTTGGTACATGTGCTTCCCCCTTGGTTCATTATTTACTAAAGTGTTTTTTCTTCATCTTTTGACACCATTACCAATGAAAGTCATCACTCCCTTGTAGCTTTGCTTTTCCCTTAACTGCATTTTCTTCTGTGTGTTTATTTTTTTTTCTCTTCATCTTTTTGAGGCTGTCGCTTCATCTCCTCTTAGTTAATATCTCCGCTGTCGTTTAATACATATCTTCTTTAGTTTTTCGTTGTCGTAACACTGATGCTTCTCCTACATTGGGTTATTTCACTAAGTGGTTTTTTCTTCGATCTTTGACACAGTAACCAATGAAATCATCACTCCCTTTAGCTTTGCTTTTCCCCCTTAACATGCAGTTTTTTGTGTGGTTTATTTTTTTTCTCTTCATCTTTTTTAGCTGTCGCTTCATCTCCTCTTAGTCATATCTCCTCTGTCTGTTATATACATATCTTCTTAGTTTTTCGTTGTCGTAACCCTGATGCTTCCTCCATTGGTTCATTATTTACTAAAGTGGTTTTTTTCTTCATCTTTGACACCAGTACCAATGAAATCAACACTCCCTGTAGCTTTGCTTTTCCCCTTAACTGCAGTTTTTTTTGTGTTTATTTTTTTCTCTTCATCTTTTTGAGCTGTCGCTTCATCTCCTCCTTAGTATATCTCCTCTGTCTGTTATATACATATCTTCTTTAGTTTTTCGTTGTCGTAACACTGATGTTCCTCCATTGAATTTTAATTTTCTAAGTAAATAAAAACATAAAATCATATTTTTATCATAACCAAAGTATTAAGCTATTTATAGTCATCATATCCTTAAGTAAACTTTAATTAATCATACTATTAAACTCCAATATGTCCTTTTTGGTTCATACTACTATTTATGTGTGATTATACACTGCCTTTGAACCATATTATTAATTTGGCATGATAAATTGGTTTAAACCATTTATGAAGAAGGTATTAGGCAATTAATATATTATATAATATATATATATAAAATATTATTTTCAATATATATTGGATTCATAGTCCAAACATTTTGAATGGGAGTATCAGTTCCCAAAAAGTAGGTTTATTGGGATCTGATGAGAAATTATACTTTCTTTTTCAGTTAAATGGGACACGTAAGTCAATGTTATAACTTGGCTAGGAATAAACTAGAGAAAAATGACTGGCACCAATCATAGTCCTTGCAAGTTGTGATCTTTTAGAAAAACTGAGATCATTGCTTTTCTAGAAAGTAATGAACTAGAATTCCATATAAAATGAATAGGCGTCTTTGCATTCTACTATGACAATGGACTGTGACACAATTTATGATATAATCAGCAAACATTGCCCAAACATTCTTTAATTGCAGCAAAAAAAAATTTAGACACAGTTGAATAATCTTTTATAGGAAAAGTCAGAAACAAAAAGAAGTGCAAAGAACTAAGAAGAACATTTATAAGATAAATTTCATTATTTTGTTTCAACAATAGATCAGATTTATTTTTGTATATATTTTATAAATCTCATTTGGTTCCATCTGTTTTCTTATCTCTCTTGTCTTGTTGTTGGTTTTATTATACAAATGAAGCCAGTGTTTGTGAAAGCAATTAACACATCATGATTGAATGAACCTGGCTGCAACAGTTTTTGTAAATGATAGTGTTGTTTTAGTCCATATTTTCATATTAGTTATAGTAATAGTAAAGTTAGCCTACTGGTAGGAGTTTTAGTTTTAGTAAAGTTACTAAATTTAACAAAAATTTGGTATAGTTAAAGTTAGGTCTATTTTAGTTTTAGTTAAATTTCTATCTCAACTGGCAATGTGCTCAGTCATGTACAAGAACATGTGCTTCTATATTTACTAATCTTGCAAGTGCCATGACAACTATGTAAACTTGTGAACACATTATCACTTAGCACACCTATTAATCACTTCCTGTAGGAGTTAGCACACATATAGGTGTGGTAAGTGAAGTAAGCATGGGTGTAGTGTCAGGGGGTGGGAGACAGCTACTGAAAATGTGGGGGGGGGGGCAAGTCCTTAGTGAAGAATCAGATAGATGTAAATGAAAATCTTATTTTAAAAAATTAACTAAAAATTACCAAAGTGAGGAGTGCAATTCGTCATGCATACTGTATATCGCACAATCAAAAATCAAACATTAAGGGGGCAGAGCCCCCATCTTTCAAAAGTGGGGGGCTCCAGTCCCTTCCCCTCCCTAGTTCTCCACCACTGGGTTGTGCTAAAAAACCTCTATGTTCACTAAAATTGTCAAAATTTGTAGTTATAGTTTAGTTTAATATGCTTATACCTCAAAAATTTTAGTTATAGTTAGTTAATTAACTTACAAGTGCTTACTAAAATAGTTTTAGTTATATTCTATTAACTTAAACAACACTACAAGATAGTGATATCAATTTTTCTGTTGTGTAGCATTTTTCATTTTTATATTAGCATTTTAAAAATGCAACCTAGAAAATCAGATTTATTTTGTATCTGACAACTGTAGTATTATGCAGGAAAAGCAGACTAGATTAAACCATGACTATGGGATAATGTGTGTGACTGGTGATGTGTGTTGAATATTGACCATATTAACTATTCATATAATGAATTATTAAAAATGGGCCTAATTGATGTGATTCCTTTTCACAAACTAGTCGACATGCATGAGGAATTCCGTGGGAATTCCCCACCCACCTTTACAGCTCTCTAACATTTTATTAATAATATTAAATCCTGAGCTGTCAGACATGGTGGTGACAGTTAAGGATTGTAGTTTAAATGAATTAAAATTTCCTCATTGGTGTATTGCATGTCTTACATAATGATCTTTGCTTGGCCTTCATTACTATTATCAGCAATTTTAGCATATATTATACTCTCAATAATAACTATCTATATAAAGGTTTCCAGGTTGGTAAATTCTTGAGTGATATAATAAAATAGTTTAGAGATAGTTTGGAAGTATTCTTAGCATTGTATGATACCAGTCTTGTACCAAAATTTGATAGCAAAATTGGCATAATTTCCTATTAATAGAACGCAAAGACAGCAGCTAAACAAATAGCTAACGCAAAAAAAGGTCATGCAAGTTTTAGACAAGAGAGGACTTAGTACATGCGATGGTATTGTTACTCAAAGATTGTGTGCAGTTTGTGTGAAGACTTACACTAAATTACCATTGGAACTATAATTGCAAATTACTATTAAATGACAACTAGTTGAAAGCACCTATATAATTGCATCAAAGCTAAAAAACTTCCAAATAAAGAATACAACATACTAAAAGCCAATATTATAACAGTAATAAATAAAAAGCTTACTCTTTACCTTCTTGTCTTCCTTTTCTCTCAAACTGGACTCAAGTAATGCTTTGTCACTATTAGTTATTAATAATTAGTCATAATTATCAATATTCATAAACAATCACATGTGAATGCCTAATACATTTACATTTTGATTTATATTAGTTAAAATTATGGTATACTGTTAACTAGCATTGTTTTCTGTCCTACCTACATTAGTCTCAGAAGCCAGACCCAACCAACCCCTATGATGAACAATGTACAGGAAGAGTCTAGGGAATTATAACAGAGCAACTTGTTCTCTTGCATAATATATTATATGCCAACCAATTGCATCACTACACAAACTAGGAGGTTTTGATGGTACATAATATACGTGATTACAATGATATTTCATGAAAAGTGTTACAGAATTGTTATCTCAAGTGTAACAAAGACAACGTCCTAAATTCTAGTAGTAGTAGTAGTCTGTTTTATTTTAGATAGTAGTCAGTACTTTTAGATACACTATTAATTTGATTGCTTTAAATGATTTAAGTTCATCTTGTTAGATCCAGCATCTTATTTACATTGTCAAAACTTCAGACCCGCCCATCAATTTTTTAAAATGTGTTGCTTTATAAACCAATCTTTCCTCTGTGTTTGTTCTGGCTTGTAAGAGTAACAAAAGAAAAGCCCCCATATAACATGTGTGTAGTAATGAGTTGATAGCATTCCTCAGTAACTACCACTGTCTTCCCTCAGTAACTACCACTGTGACAGTGGTAGTTATGAGGATGCTATCAACTCATTACTACACACTGTATATATGTTACTCTTGCAAGCCAGAACAAAACACAAAGGAAAGATTGTTATAAAAGCAACACATTTTAAAAAAGTGTATGGGCGGGTCCTGAAGTTTTGGAAATGTAATAAGATGCTTGATCTAACAACATGACTTAACAATTAAGCAATCAAATTAAATTTTGGATACAGTGGCACTGTGACACATAGAAATGGTCTGTATTACTGTTTCACTCTCTCTCTCTCTCTCTCAACACACACACACACACCACACAACCACACACACAAAAAAACACACACCGCATTGACATGTTGCACTCATTGCAACATTATTAAAATGAACATTTAAAATACATTTTATAAAAAACTGTAGTTAGGTAATTTTAAGTGCAAAACTAACAAGGGAGTAAGCATACTGGGTGAGAATGCTCACTGGCGCTATTTCGTAAGAATCTAAAATCCCTAAAGCTCATCTGGAAATGTGCATCTACTATCTAGTTCCTACTATATAAATAATTAGAACCGTAACATTATAGACCCTTAACGTTATAACCTTTATGTATTGTGTATTGCTACCAGCATTGTTCAATACATTTATTGATCAACTTTAAATGTTTCATCCTAAATACAGTGTGGTACTAATAAATTGATACCATCCTATATAACTCTCTACTGCTATGGTACTCGAGACTGTCCTGTACTATTATGCATTTTCCTCTTCCACGCTTTTAATATATAGAATCTTGTATTTCTGCTAATATTATATGCCCACAAAATAAACATTTTAAAATAAGCTTTTTGACAAGAGCTGTCGTTTGGTAATTTTTGGGGTTCGTGCTCTCAAGTGCATCAAAAATCTTTTCTTTAACGTCAGTGCTTTTGTTGTTGCTTATATGCATATTTAAGTTTAATCTAGCTGATCTATATGAACTACATAATATGTGGATCCACTGAGATTTAAGACACTTTAAATTATATATGTGTTTGATTATTGTCAGATGTTAAACACATTGCATGATAAAATAGCAAGCCTTTTCTCTACTTGAATTAGTTATTGTTGCTCTTATTTCATGGAATAATGTGGTATAAATCAATAATGTATTATTTTGTAAAGTATTTGTTATTATTTTTATATATTTTACTATATTAGAGTTCCTGTTGTTTTTGACAGTCAGTGCCATCAAATACGTAAAATGATGTTTATTAAGCGCATGCGCTTGTATCTCACAGAAGAAAATATGCGCTTAATAACCATATGCGCTTAACAAATAGCCTTTGCGGATGATGTCACTTTTCTGGGTGTGGTTCTCACTCGAGCACGTGGAGAATATGGCTGGTGTTTCTACTGACTTCTCGTTTGACACGTGATTCGAGTCATCACATTTACAAAAAAAGTAGGACGCCTTCAGTGGAGAAGTTCTTCTATTAGTGAAAGAGGAAGGAAATAAAACATGATCGTTTTGCTGTATCTGTGATGAAGGACGGATTCATCGTCGGTCATGTGCACCTAGGGAGTGTCAAAACTGTTTACACACTTTTTAAACCACGAAGGAGAAATCACTGCTAGGATAACAAAGCACCCAGAAGACTGGGAATGGTTTGGAAGTTCCTGTGTTGTTATGTCTTTACTGGAGAAAATAATTTGGTGAAGAAATTAAAGGAATGGTACTTAAGAGAGGAAAAGGTCCTCTCTCTCTTGTCCATATTAAATACATATATAATGTAAAGTAATAATAATTATTATATATACCAAACTACTTTATTTTTAAAAAATGTATGGATATGATTATTCTTTTAAGACTACTTGTACAATACATATTAGGGCTATTAGTCTTCATGGACAGAATGATCACTTGTGTCTCATAAATGTCAGCAAAGGATCCTCATCACCATCAGAGAAAGGGTCATCTCAGTGTCGGTGTGTTCATCATCAGTATCTACTGTAAATCTTCTAGACCTCAATATGTATTTCATCATCTTCCGATCCATCAAACAGCTACAGAGATTCCACATTTTCTAAACGCTCTCAGTGAATCATTTCTTTGCTTTGATGACATTTCTGTCCACGCTCCCCAATCCATTTTGTAAAAGTACTCTTCGTTCTCCAGCTGTAAATTTACCATGGAGGTATTCATTTTAAATGGTCTTTAAATGTTGAGTTGCAAAAGCATTGATTTTACTTTAAATGGAGCATTGAACATGACGTCAAGTGGTTGGACTAGGCTCGTACATACAAGCCAGGGACTCAAGACAGGAGTAGTACGACACTCAAGTCTATAAATGTCCATCAGTGGCATCAGTTTTTTGAGCCTTGTGCTCATCAAGAATAAGGAGAGTAGGAGCTTCATGGTGGTTTACAGCAATGACGAGCCATAAGTCATAAACTTTCACACACCATGCATTTTCTTAAAATGGGCGTTTACTCTTCGATCATACTCGATCCAACTCAGGCTAACGAATTCTTTTAAAACCTTTACCTTTAAATATAAAACCATGGCTTTC
>NW_024537012.1:0-15175 GCF_016097555.1 Gigantopelta aegis | reverse complement strand
TTTTTTCTTTTTTTTTTCACAAAACCTTTGACTAACACAAAAGGAGGACGGTTTTCTTTTGTTGGATTCAACGGCAAATTTAGATCTTAAAAGATATTGCTAAAACTTTCGTTTTTGAGTATATATTATTTGCAGTAAAACCACAATTTAAAAAACTATCAAGGATGTTGAGGGAAAACGATTACTTGACATTTCAGATGAATTCATTTGACGTCAGTCACCTTTCGTAATGAAGAATGATGTCGTGTGCCGTTCAGTGTTAATCAATCCATGATAAATATCTTTCAATTAAATTCAATTCTTCCCAAAAAAATTTTAAAAAAATGGAAAAATCAAGAAGGGGAGGTAATTTACCACTAAAAATGCTCATTCCATGCAAGACAGATGTCAAAAAGTCATATGCTAATGACAGAAATTGATGTCCGACAGCACGCCTTCAAGGCCCCGCCGATGTGATAAATGTTTCATTCGCATTGGGCTCAACGAAGAACAGAAAGAAAGAGAGTAAATGTTGAGGAAAAGTACTACACATGCCCATAAGTCTACCTATTAACGTAAAGAAACGGGTTGACAGCTACAGTTTGCTGCACCGCACGGCGGGAACATTTCTTCTCTCGCAATTCGGTAGAAACGGCGGCGGACAAATATTTATTTTCCCGGCGGAAAATCGAACTGAAGCATGAGGAAAAAATTTGCGTCACATTTTGTGACAAAATTTATTTCAAAAAGTACTCGAACTTCTCTGCGCAAGGATTTGGAAACGCCAAATGCGAAAAAGCCTTAAGCTTTCACCAGCCGATGCCAAACACCTTCCATTCTTGATGCACCGTCCAAACTAAAAAAAAAACAAAGGTAGAAAACATTGTCACCAAAACAAGAAACTTTCAAGCAAACACACAATTTAAAAACAACTATCAAGAATCTGGGAAACATTCTAAGACTTTTCTTCCGCAATTTTTGGCAGTCATCTTTGCTAAAACAGGATGTTGCTTTCAGCTGTTTTCGCTTCAAATCCATGAAAATAGCTTTGAATGAAACCGATCTCTTCCCAACAATATTAAAAGGCAGTTCAAAAATCAAGAAGGAAGGTTAGACCATTAAAAGCTTCATTGCATTTAGTAATAGAGATGCGTAAGTCAAACTGCTAATGAAATACATTTCGTGACAGCTACGTACAAAACATTCTCGACAATAACAATATAACTTTGCAGTAAACACTCAATTGATAAAAACGAACTATCAAGTTTCTATTAAAAAAACGAGTACTTCACATTTCATTCATGCAACTTCATTTGAAGTCAGTCACCTTCGTAACGATAGAATTTATCCTTGTAGCTCTGTCTTCAGCTGTTATCAATCACTGATAAATATCTTTCAATTATAATTCAATTCTTAACCAAAAAACATTTGTAAACACAAACTATCAAACAATAACAATGGAATTTGAAAGCAAAAAACACAATTATAAAACCAGCTATCAAACAATAACAATGAAATTTTCAAGCCAAAAGAAAAAAATTTAAAACAAACCATCAGAATACTGTAAAACGACGGAGGACGGACGGAGGACGGACGGGACGGAGAGCCCAGAGTACTATCTTTTCGGCGGAAAACAGTTCGAACTGAGAATGCATGGGGGGGGGGGGGGGGGGGGGGGGAAATGGGGGGCGGAGG
The DNA here is from genome assembly GCF_016097555.1 of Gigantopelta aegis. NCBI lineage: Eukaryota > Metazoa > Mollusca > Gastropoda > Neomphalida > Peltospiridae > Gigantopelta > Gigantopelta aegis. The sequence continues at coordinate 13,501 of NW_024537012.1, read as the reverse complement.
CTGTCAAAAGTGGACAAAAACCTATCATACACTAACTTCATCTGTCGCAAGGATGTTGATGAACTCTTCCAACTCTCGTAACCATGCCTTCGGCTGTCACCAGCCGATGATAGTATCTTGCATCTCTTGATTCCACACGTCAACTAAAAAAAAAAAAAACATTTTGTAGAAAACATTCCTCAACAATAAACAACATCTCAACAAGAAAGTTTAGCTTATGTTAAAATAAATGGATACCATTATAAATGAACCTAGTTTTATGAATTGGTACTAACATCTGAAAGTGTTACAATTTACAAAACAACCATAAAATCGTCAACCTTTGTGGCTGGTAGTACTGGGTTCGGATGCCAGTCGAGGCATGGGATTTTTAATCCAGATAGCGACTCCAACCCTCGAGTGAGTGACCCGCAAGGCTCAGTGGGTAGGCGTAAACCACTTGCACCGACCAGTGATCCATGACTGGTTCAACAAAGGCCATGGTGTGTGCTATACTGCCTGTGGGAAGCGCAAATAAAAGATCCCTTGCTGCCTGTCGTAAATGAGTAGCCTTATGTGGCGACAGCGGGTTGCTCTGAAAAACAGTGTCAGAATGACCATATGTTTGGACGTCAAGTAGCCGATGAACGAGATAAAAAAACCCACAATCAATGTGCTCTAGGTGGCGTTGTTAAATAAAACAAACTTTGTTCTTTTTCTTTTTTTCATTAACCTTTGACTTAACACAACAGGAGGACCTGGTGTTATTTGAAGTTGATGCAACCATGGCAAATTTAGACGTCATATAAAAGATATTTGCTAAACTTTCGTTGTTTGGTATATATTACGTTGCAGTAAAACACACAATATAAAACGAACTATCGGATGTTGAGGAAAACGATACTTAGACATTTCATTGCATGCAACTGCATTTGACGTCAGTAAACTTCGTAATGATAGAAATGGCTGGCGTGTAGCTCTGCTCAAGCTGTAATCAATCCAATGATAAATATCTTTCAATTTAATCAATTTTCTCACCAAAACAATTTTAAACCAAATTATGAAAAATCAGAAGGGGAGGTAATTACACTAAAATGCTTCATCCAGGCAAGTACAGATGTCAAAATGGCATACTGCTAATGACAGAAATTGATGTCCGACAGCTACGCCTTCAAGCTGTCACCAGCCCGATGATGATAAATGTCTTCCATCTCGTCATTGTGGCATCAACTGAAGAACAGAAAGAAAGAGAGTAAATTGTTGAGGAAAAGATACATACACATGCCATAAGTCTACCTATTAACGTAAGAAATCTATGTTTGACAGCTACATGTTTAGCTGTCACCAGCACGGCGGTAACTATCTTCTATCTCTCGCAATTACGGTAGAAACGGACGGACGGACAACTATTTATCTTTCCCGGCGGAACAATTCGAACTGAATGCATGAGGAAAAAAGTTGCTGTCACATTTATGTGACAAACTTTATTCAATAACTGTACATCGAACTTCATCTGTCGCAAGGATGTTGATGGAAATCGTCCAACTGTCGTAACCAAGCCTTCAGCTGTCACCAGCCGATGCCAAACACCTTCCATCTCTGATGCACACGTCAACTAAAAAAAAAACAGAAGGTAGAAGCAAACATTGAGTCACTCAATACAATGAAACTTTCCAAGCAAACCACAATTTATATTTTATAAACACGAACTATCAAGAATCTGAGAACCGATTACTTAAGACCTTTTCATTCATGCAACTTACATTGACGTCGTCATCTTTTCTTACTAACAGCGATGTATGTCTTTCAGCTGTGTCTTCAGCTGTTACAACACTGATAACATGCTTGATTGATGATGATAACGATATCTTCACCAAACAATATAAAAAGGCCAGTTATCAAAAAATCAAGAAGGAAGGTTACTGCCCATTAAAATGCTTCATGGCAGTTAAGTAGAGATTGTCGTAAGGAGTCAATAACTGCTAATGAAAATCATTACGTGACCAGATACGTACAAAAACATTCCTCGACAATAACAATATAACTTTGCAGTACCACACTCAAATTATAAACCGAACTATCAAGAATCATTACAAAACGAGGACTTACACATTTCATGTGCAGTGCAACTTCCATTTGGACGTCAGTAACCTTCGTCAAACGAATTAGAAATTTGTATATCGTGGTAGCTTCTGGTTTCCAGATGTTATCCAATCCACGTGCTATAATAGCTTACAATTATATATCAATTCCTTCACTCAAAACAATTTTAAAACCACACTATCAAACACTAACAATGGAAATTTTTGAAAGCAAAACACTACACTAATAAAACAACTTATCACAACAATAACAATTGCAAATTTTCAAGCAAAAGAACAAAAATTAGAAAAAAATACCATCAAGAATACTGTTTTTAAATTAAAACGACGGACGGAAGGAACCGGACGGACGCGAACGGAACGGCGGCCCCCAAGCGTACTTATCTTTTCCGGCGGGAACAGTGCCGAACTGAATGCAAGGGGGGGGGGGGGGGGGGGGGGGGGGGGGGGAAATGGGGGGGGGGGAATGGGGGGATGGGGGGGGGAATGGCCTGTCAAAGTGAACAAAACTCATTCATAAGTCACTTAACACGCATCGTGTCGCAAGGAGGTTGATGAAATCGTCCAACTCGCGTAAACCATGCCTTTTCGGCTGTCCACACAGCCCGATGATTAAGTATCTTGCATCTCTTTGATTCCACACTTCAACTAAAAAAAACAAAAACCAAATTTTGTAGAAAACATTCCTCAACAATAGGATACATACTCCAACAAGAAAGTGTTTTAGCTATGTTCAAATAAATGCATACCCATTTATAAATGAAACCTCGTTTTTATGAATTGGTACTACATCATCTGAAAATGTTTTACCATTTACAAACCAACATAAAAACTTGTCAACCTGTGGGGCTGGTAGGTACTGGGCTTCGGATGCCCAGTCGAGGTATGGTATTTGTTAATCCAGGATAGCTGGACTCCCAAACCCTGAGGGTAAGTGCCCCGCCAGGCTGCAGTGGGTTAGGGTGTAAACCACTTGCACCGACCAGGTGATCCCTGACTGTTCAACAAAGGCCCAATGTTTGTGATATTATACCGCCGTTGGGAAAGCGCAAATAAAAGATCCCTTGCTAGCCTGTCCGTTAAATAAATGCGGTTAGCCTATTTGGCGGGACAGCGGGGTTTCCCCTGAAAAACAGTGTTCCAGGAATGAAACATAAAGTTGTTTGACCGTCCAGTAGCCGATGACAAGATAAAAAACCCACCATCATGTGCTCTAGGGGGCGTTGTTAATAAAACCAAACTTTTTTTTTCTTTTGTCTTTTCATCAACCTTTGACTTAACACACAGAGGACCTGGTTTTTCTTTTAAGTTGATCAACCATGCAAATTTAGACGTCATAAAAGATATTTGCTTTTAACCCCACATCTTCGTTTGGTGAGCCTGTATACTTATAGTGTTGAAGTAAAAAATACCACTTATCCAAAACCGAACTATTTCAAAGATGTTTGAGAACAATTTACGTTTATTTTATCTTACCGACATCTCATGCATTGGCACCCAACTCAGTTGACGTCTTTCCACCCTTCGTATAGGATTTCCCTGATATCGCAACTATGTATGTGTCGTCTGTGAGCTCTGTCGTCTTTCATGCTTCGTTTAATCCAAATCACACCACTGATAAATATGTCTTTTCACATTATCATTCACATTCTTCAACACAAGGTGGGCAATTTTTAAACCGAAAGCTATGAAAAATCAAGAAGGGGAGGTAATTTGTACGCATTTACTAAATGCTTCATTCCATGCAAAGTACAGATGGCAAAAGTCACTACTGCTAATGACAGAACATGATGTCCCGATCCATTGCCAGCTTACAGTCTAATGCCTTCAAGCTGTCACCGCCCCGATGATGATAAATTGCAATTCCCACATCTCGTCATTGTGGTCATCAACTGAAGGACAGAAGAAAGAGAAATTGAGAGTAAATTGTGTGAGCGAACAAGGCTATACATCACACATGGCCAGAAGTATACTACCTATATAACGTACAGAAGTCAGGTGTTTATATGACAGCGACATGTTGAGCTGTCCTATTTCTTGTAGCCGCATTTTTCCTTTGCACAGTGCGCGCGGGCAGGTAACTATGATTTCTACATCTCGACTCACTCTTACGCAATTACACGGTTAAGACAAAGCGAGACGGGAGCGGGTGGGCGGACGATACAAGGAGTATTTAAATCTAGGAGTCTTTTCAGCGGACACGGCGGAATCACATATTAAAACTGAATCGCTGATGAAACAATTGTGCTAGGAAGAGGTCACGATTTTGCTGACAAACATTATGTGAGCAACGTGTACAATCGAATTTATTCTGGGATACCGGCACGTGATTTTAATGAATATTCAAAGATGCATGCTTGTCGTAACCAAAATCGGCACTGGATCATGTTCTGGTCCATGCGCGATGCCAGTAGTATGTGAGTGAACATCTGTTAATTGATTGCACAACAACTCAGTCAACGGAAAACAACCAGACCGGTGTAGGTAAAACAGTTAGTCACTGGTCCAATAACCCCGTGACACTGGCCAATAGGGCAAAAAGGCCAGTTCTCTGGGCCTCTATCACGGGTCATCTAGGGTGCGAATTCTTTAGACAGGGGGCATGGAAACAGAAACTGGGCCCAAACTCAGTGTAAACATTCACGTTACCAAGAACAAACTGCAATCTTTGCAATAACCGAGATGTATAAGCGTACACCCAGCACTTTCTACTAATAGTTACAGTCACTGCATAAAATAGATGTTGAATACTGACAGGTCAAACGAGGGACTTAACCAACAAACACCGACATGCGTGTCCAATATCTTGTCAGCGAACTTAGATTCCTTACGAGCACATACTGTTCCAGTAAAAAATGCTTCATTGCTTTTATAACAGTTAGACGTCCGGAAGGTCATTTCTTTGCTAAAAAAACGTAGTGAGTCCCAGCTAAACATCCTAATGAAAGTTCATCGTTACGTCAGCTGCGTTAAAACATCCACTGGTCAATTATAAGACAATAACAATATAATGACAAGGGATGGTACCAAACCGAATCCCACTTCATTCACACAGACAATAAGAATAAAAAACGAGTAAGCGGTCCACACTTCCATCAAACCATCAGTAAGGTTCAAGGTTTTACTGACCAGTCCCTATTAACATGCTTCCAATGCATTCTAAGTAGAGACCCTTCGACGCCCTAAGATCAAAACGGCAATTTTATACTTTCCATATTTTACCACGTGACTTCAGCTATTGTGTACAAAACATTCCTCGCAATAACAATATCTTTCCATTGCAGTACGGGGTAACATCTCCAACTTATAATCCGACTCAATATCCAGATATCACTTAAAAAACGTACTGGCTTCCGGCACTTTTATTTTAAGAACAAACGAGTTACTTACTCATTTCCTTTCCATGCCAACCTTCATTTGGACGGTTTTTAGTAGCACCCGTCGTAAACGACGAGAAATGTTATATATTGTATGCAATGTCTTTCTAGCTGTTATCATTCCACTGTATACAATACGCTTATCAATTTTATTTTTTACAGCTAATTCTCTCACCAAACAACTTGCTAAACCAATATACTTCAAACAAAAACACATGGAATTTGATAGCCAAAAGAAACACAATTATAAAACTAAGCTATCAATCCATAAAAATGAAAATGTTTTCACAGACAAAAACAAGCAAATCAAGAATAATATAAAACAAACCATACAGCAATACTCAGTGAAACAACGACAGTTAAACGGACGGACGTGTTATACAGGACGGACTTACGAGGCCCCCCAAGGTCACTTATCTTTTCCGGTCGGAACCATTTCCGAACTGTGAATGCATGGGGAGGGGGGCGGGGAACCTGGCTTGGGGGGGATGTGGTGGGGGGAACATGGCTGGTCCAAAGTGTGGGCCACCACACCTATGTCAAGGTGACAAACTCATCATCAATATCACTTTTAACTTCATACTGTGAGCAAGGGATGTTGGATGAAAGTCTTCAACTCCAACTCATCGTAACAATGTGGCGTTTCGGCTGTCACCAGCCCGATGCCTAACCTATCTTGCATCTCTTAGATTCCACAACGTCACACCTACTAAATAAAACACGAAAAAAATCCCCTTTGTCAGATAGTGTTTAAAATTCATTTTCCTCATAGCAATAACAACCATTTATTCCTCAACAAAGAAGCCTTTAGCTTTATGTTAAATATAAATACCACTGGCCCATTTAATATTTATAAATATGAACCTAGTTTTATGTCAATTTGGTACTCACATCTGAAATGTTTACCATTTACAAACAACAACATAAAATCCTCGTCAACCTTTGTGGCTGGGTTGGACTGGTAGGTACTGGGTTCGGACTCACGCCAGTCGAGGCATGGGACTTTTTTTTCAATCCAGATAGCGACTCCCACACCCTGAGTGGAGTGGTGCCCGCAAGGCTCACAGTGGGTAGGTGTAAACCATTCCTTCCCGGTCACCGACCAGTGATCTCCATGACTGGTTCAACAAAAGGCCATGGTTTGTGCTATCACCTGCCTTTTTGTGGTTTTTAAGGCGGCAAATAAAGAGATCCCCTTGTATGCTGTGTCTTAAATGAGTAGCCTATGTGCTGCTTGAGCTGAAGGCCGGGTTTTTTCTCTCTGAAAACACCGTGTCAGAATGTACCATAGATGTTTTAGACGTCCATTGTAGCCGATGACGAAGATATTAAAACTCCCACAATCAATGTGGCTCTAGGTGGCGTTGGTAAATAAAAACAAACTTTTTTTTTCTTTCTTTTCTTTTTTTTCATCAACCCTCTTGAACTTAACACCAACAGGAGGACGCTGGTTGTTTTGTTTTTTTTAAGTTTGATTTTCAACCATGGCAATTTAGATTTCGTCCATCCTACAAAAGATATTTGCTAAACCTTTCGTTGTTGAGTATATTGTAGTACGTTTTGCAGCTTTATAAACAACACAATTATAAACGAGATTACTATCAAGGTCATGTTGAGAAAACGATTACTTAGATCATTTCATTGCAATGCAACTTCATTTGACGTCACCTCACCTTCCGTACCCATGTGTCGTATGAAATGTATGTTACGTTCGTGTAGCTCTGGTTTTCTTTGTCATTCTGTTGTTTCATCATCCACTGATAAATATCTTTCAAGTTATAAATTCATTATTCTTCTCACACAAACAATCATTTACAACCCAAACTATGAAAAATCATCAACACTGAAGGGGATTAGGTAATTCTGACACCACTAAATGCTTCATTCCATTGCAAGTACCAGATGTCCAAAAGTCATACTGCTAATGGACAGAACTTTGATTGTGTCCGACAGCTACACTTGACCTAGCTCAAGCTGTCACCAGCCCGATTCCGATGATCACCTAATGTCACTTTCCATCTTTCTCGTCATGTGGCTGCGCCATCAATGAGAGAAACAGAAGAAAGAGAGTAACATGTTGTGCGGGAAAGAACATACATCAACCGGCTAGCCATCTTGTGTCTACCTATTAACCCCGTAAGAAAATCTATTGTTTTGACAGCTACATCGTTTAGTGCTGTCAGCCACAGCACACTGGCTTTTCTCAGTAACTATCTCTGTCTATCTCGTCTCGCATTTACGAGTAGACAATGTGACTTCGGTGTAACGACCTTCACCCCTTCTACGACGGACGCGACACTATTATCTTATCTTTCCCGCACTACGGAGTTCCGGACAATTCGAACTGGTCCTGGAGTGCTTGCATGAGGAAATAAATTTGGCTGTCATCACATTTATGTGACAAACACTTTATTCCAATAACTGTACATCGAACTTCATCCTGTCGCAAGGATGTTGATGAATCTTGGGCTCATCTGTCCAAACCTGTTGTAACCAAGCCTTTTAAGCTGTCACCCTTTAGCCCGATGCCAAACACCTTGTGCCATCTCTTTGACATTGCACACAGTCAATCTAAACAAACACAGAAGGTCAGAAAATAAAAAAAAAAAACTGCAAAATGGGTGTTAACCTTAGTCACCAATAACAATGAAACTTTCAGAAGCAAAATCACACAATTATAAAACGAAACTATCAAGAACTACTGAGAACGACTTACTTTAAGGACATTTCATTTCCATGTGCCACTTCATTTGACGTCAGTCATCTTTGGCTATAATAACATAGATGTCTGCTCTTTCAGCTGTAGTCGTTCAGCTGTTACAAATCCCACTGATAAATAGCTTTGAATGATACTATCATTCAGATCTCTCTTCACACCCACAATATTAAAAGGCAACGTTATCACTCATCAAAAATCAAGAAGGAAGTCTTACTGACCATTTAAAATTGCTTCATGCATTTAAGTAGAGAGATGTCGTAAGTTCAAACTGCTAATTTTCTCGAAATACATTTACGTGACAGCTCTACGCTACAAAACATTCTTCGCTCGTACAATAACAATACTATACTTTGCAGTAGAGAACCTTTCTCAATTATAAAAACCGAACTATCTAAGAATATTAAAAAACTTGTACTAGTCACTTTATTTCACATTTCCATTTCAGGCAAACTTCATTTGACGTCAGTTCCCTTCGTAACGACTAGAAATTTGGATCTCTTGTAGCTCTGTCTTACAGCTTTGTTATCAATAACCACATGATAAATATTCTTGTTCTCAATTATAATCTCTCAATTCTTAGACTACCATCAATCAAAACAAATTTTACAGATCTCAAACTATCAAACAATAACAATGGAATTTTGAAGCAAACTTAACACATTTATAAAACAAGCTATCAAACACCCAGAACCAATGAAATTTCTCAAGCCAATAAGAACAAATTATTACAAACCAAACAATTTTTCTTTTCCACTCAAGTTAATAATGTAAACGACAGCCGGGCTGTCACGGAAGGTGACGGCACGGCACGGCACGGACAATTACTTATTCTTTTCGGCGGAACAGTACTCGTAATGCATGAATGGCATGGGGCCGTCTCTATTTCTTTTCCTGGCGGGCGGGGATATGGGGGGGCTTTCCTTTTCCCTCGGGGGGGCGGATAAGGCTTGTCACCCAAAGTGATTTTTTTTTTTCCCAACTCTATTCAGATTATCACTTGAACTTCCATTTCTGACTGCGCAAGGTCCATGTGATGACAAGCCATTTGCCAAACTCTCGTAACCATTGCCTTCGGCTGTCACCAGCCCGATGATAAGTAATCTGCATCTCTTGATTTCCCACGTCAACTCAAAAAACAAAAACATTTTGTAGACAACCTTTCCTCAACAATAACAACATACTCAACAAGAAAGTTTAGCTAATGTTAAAATAAATGGCATACCATTTATAAATGAACCTAGTTTTTATGAATTGGTACTCACATCTGAAATGTTTACCATTTACAACAAACATCAAAACTCGTCAACCTTTGTGGCTGGTAGGTACTGGGTGTCCGGATTGCAGTCGAGTGGGGTATGGGATTTTTAATCCAGATAGCGACTCCAAACCCTGAGTAGTGCCCCGCAAGGCGCAGTGGGTTAGGTGTACACAAACACTTGCAGCCGACCAGTGATCAAATGACTTGTTCAACAAAGGCCCAACTGCACCTTTGTGCTATCCTGCCTTTGGGACCCTAAAAGCGCAAATTAAAAAGATCCCTTGCTGCCTGTCCCGTAATGAGTAAAGACTATGTGGCGACAAGCGGGGGTTTTTCCTCTGAAAACGGCTTGTCAGGAATGACCATATGTTGACGTCCAGTAGCCGATGACAAGATAAAAAACCCACAAATCAATGTGCTCTAGGTGGCGTGGTTAAATAAAACAAACTTTTTTCTTTTTTCTTTTTTTCATCAACCTTTGGACTTAACACAACAGGAGGATCCTGGTTTTCTTTTAAGTTGATTCATCCACCCTGGGAAATTTTTCGACGTCATAAAAGGATATTTTGCTCAACGTTCGTTTGTTGAGTATAGATACGTTTGCAGAGTACAACACACAATTATTAAAACGAACTAACAAGGATGTTGAGAGGGGGGGGGGGGGAAAACGATGATAGATTAATTAGACATTTCATTGCATTGCAACTTCATTTTTTGACGGTCAGTCACCTTCGTAATGATAGAAACATGTTATGTCGTGTAGCTCTGTCTTCATGCGGTGTTTATCCAACTCCAATGATAAATATCTTTTTCATTATAAATCAATTCTTCACCAAAACAATTTTAAACCAAACTATGATGGAAATCAAGAAGGGGGAGGTGGGGGTAATAGGTATGTAACTTTACACTAAAAATGCTTCATTCCATGCAAGTTTTTACAGATGTTCAAAAGTCATACTGCTTAATGACAGAAATTTGATGTCCGACAGCTCGCCTTCAAAGTGCACCAGCCCGCCCGATGATGAATAAATGTCTTACATCTCGTCATTGTGGCATCAAAAGTGAAAGAACAGAAAGAAAGAGAGGTAACTTGTTGAGGAAAGATAACATAACCATTTCATAAAGTCTACCTATTAACGTAAGAAATCTATGTTTGACAGCTACATGTTTAGCTGTCCCGCACGGCTGTCGGTGGTTAACTATCTTCTATCTCTCGCAATTACGGTTGGGTAGAAGTAGAAACGGACGGACGGACAACTATTTATCTTTCCGGCTGGAACAATTCGAACTGAATGCATGAGGAAAAAATTTGCTGTCACATTTATGTGACAAACTTTTATTCAATAACTCTGTTACATCCGAACTTCATCTGTCGCGCTAAGGATTTTGATGAAATCATCCAACTGTCCCGTAAACATTACCAAGCCTTCAGCTGTCACCAGCCCGATGGCAAACCCACCTTCACATCCTCTTGACTGCACACTTGTTTTTTGGGTCAACTCAAAAAAACCAGAAGGTAGAAAACATTAGTCAACAATAAAACATTGAAAACTTGCAGCACAAACACACAATTATAAAAACGAACTATCAAGGAATACTGAGAAAGAAACGGATTACTTAAGGACATTTCATTCCATGCAAAACTCATTTTGACGTCAAGTCATCTTTGCTAATAACAGAGGATTATAATTCTTTTCAGCTTCTGTGTCTTCAGGCTGTTACAAATCCACTGATTAAAATAGGCTTTGAATGATAAACGATCTCTTCACAAACAATATTAAAAGGCCAGCTATCAAAAATCAAGAAGGTAAGGTTACTGACCATTAAAATGCTTCATTGCATTTAAGTAGAGCTGTCGTAAGTCAAAATGCTCAATGAAATACATTTACGTGACAGCGAAGTACAAAACATTCCTCGCCAATAACAATATATAACTTTGCAGTACAACACTCAATTATTTAAAATACGAATCTATCAAGAATATTAAAAAACGAAGTACTTACACATTGTGTTCATTCATTGCAACTTCATTTGACGTCAGTCAACTTCGTAGACGATTCAGAATTTATATCTTGTAGTCTCTGTCTTCAGCTTTTTATCAATCCACTGATAATATCTTTCAAATATACTTCAAGTCTTCACCAAAACAATTTTTAAACCCCCAAAACTATCAAACAATTAAAACAATGGAAATTTTGAAGTCAAAACACCAATTATGAAAACAAGGGCTCAAGCTATCAAACCATAACAATGAAAATTTTCAAGCAAAAGCAAACAAAGAACAAAATTAATAAAACAAAACCATCAAGATACTGTAAAACGACGGACGGGTGCGGACGGACGGACGGCCGGAACGGAGAGCCCCAAAAGGCCCAAGAAAGAGACGACTATCTTTTTCCGGCGGAAACAGTTCGAACTGAATCATGGGGAGGGGGGGGGGGGGGGGGGAAGGGAAAAAGGGGGAGGGAGGGGGGGGGGGGGGGGAGGGGGGGGGAGGGGAGGGGGGAAAGGTGGAATGGGGGGGGGGAATGGGTGGGGGGCAGGGAGGAATGGCTGTCAAAGTGAGGACAAACTCTATTCAGTATCCCTTAACTTCATCTGTTCGCAAGGATTTTGATGAAATCTTCTCCACTCTAGTAGAACCAGGCCTTCGGCTGTCAACCAGACCGATGCTAAGTAGCTTGCCATCTCTTGATTCCACACCGTCAACTAAAACCCAACCCCCAAAAAAAAAAACATTTGTAGACAACATTCCCCCTCAACAAATAAACAACATACTTCAACAAAGAAAAGTTTAGCTAATGTTTAAAAGTACATGGCATTACCATTTATAAATGACCCGAGTTTTTAGGAAATGTGTACTCCAATCTGAAATGTTTACCATTTACAACACAACATAAACACCGTCACCCTTTTGTGGCTGGTAGGTACCTGGGTTCGGATGACAGTCGAGGTATGGGATTTTTAATACAGATAGAGGACCTCCAAACCCTGAGTGAGTGCCCAGCAAGGCTCAGTTGGGTAGGTGGGGGGGGGGTAACCATTTGGCACCGAAACCATGATCCCTGCCTGGGTCAAAACAAAGCCCATGGTTTGTGCTATCCTGCCGTTGGGGAGCGGCAAATAAAAGATCCCTTGCTGCCCTGTCGTAATGAGTAGCCTATGTGGCGACCAGTCGGGTTTTCCGGGGAAAAAACAGTGTCAGAATGACCATTATGTTTGACGTCCAGTAGCCGATGACAAGATAAAAAACCCACAATTCAATGTGCTCTAGGTTGACGTGGTTAAATAAAACAAACATTTTCTTTTTTTTTTTTTCTTTTTTTCATTCAACCTTTGACTTAACACAACAGGAGGACCTGGTTTTCTTTTTAAGTTTGATTTCAACCATGGCAAATTTAGACGTCATTAAAAGATTATTTTCCTAAACTTTCGTTGTTGAGTTATATATGACGTTTGGCAGTATTTAAAACACCAATTATTATAAATCGAACGTATCCAAGGATGTTGAGGGGGGAAAAACGAATTACTTAGACATTTCATTGCATGGAAACTTCATTTGGCGTAAGTCACCTTCGTAATGTTGATAGAAAACACCATGTTAATTGTCGTGTGAGCCTGTCTTCAGCTGTTAACAATCCTGCAAAAAAATACCAAAAAAATATCTTTCACTTATAATTCAATTCTTCACCCAAACAATTTTAACCCATAACTATGAAAAATCAGAAAGGGGAGGTAAATTTACCACTAAAATGATTCATTCCATGGACAGTCCACAGATGTAGAAAAGTCAAACTGTCATACGATGACAGGAAATTTGATGTCCGACAGCCTACTGCCTTCAAGCTTGTCACCAGCCCGCATGATGATAAATGTCTTCCATCCTCGTCATTGTGGCATCAACTGAAGAACAGAAAGACAAGAGGTAAATTGTTGAGGAAAAGATACATACCCATGCCATAAGTCTACCTATTAACGTAAGAAAATCTATGTTTGACAGTAATTGTTTAGCTGTCCCAGCACGGCGGGGTTAAAAATCTTCTATTCTCGAAATTACGGGTAGAAA
>NW_024537011.1:0-8596 GCF_016097555.1 Gigantopelta aegis | reverse complement strand
TTCGCCCCTTAACCCAAGTCTGCGATCGATTTGCACGTCAGAATCCTGCGGCTTCCACAGGTTTCCTCTGGCTTCGTCTGCTCAGGCATAGTTCACCATCTTTCGGGGTCCAACGTGTGCGCTCTTGCTCCGCCTCACCGACGCGTGCGGGACGAGACGGGCCGGTGGTGCGCCCCCGCGCCGAACGAGGGACGGGGGATCCCACCGAGTGGCCGACCCGACGAGGGCCGGCCTTCACTTTCATTGCGCCCCTGGGTTTCGACGAGCCCCTTGACTCGCGCCACATGTTAGGACTCCTTGGTCCGTGTTTCAAGACGCGGCCGGGTGGGTTGCCGACGACCGATTCGCCACCGATCCCGAGCCCCCGACGGTGGCCACACTCTCCGGTGAGATCGCCTCGCTCCGGCCGCACGCGGTCAGGTGGCACGGCTTGCCCCCAGTCCCACCTGGTCGGAAATGAGAAACGTGCGTGGAGAGCCGGAGACGCCAGTGTTCAGAGGGGGACGGCCCGTTCCTCGGTCCCCGCGGCAGGCCGGTAAGCGACGCGCCGGCCTGCAAGAGCCCCTGAGACGAGGTGCCCGCGGTCGGCACTCTCGCCCGCGATAGGCGGAGGACCCGCCGTTGCGTGTCCCACCTTCCAGGACGCGCCTTCTGGCCTGCCGGAGAACCGATCGTCAGTGGCGCGTCTGCCCCTTTATGCACGGAAAGTGCAACGAGTTCCGCGCGTCCGCCGTCTGAGAACTTGGACGGCCCCGGGTGCGATGTGTCGCGTATCTCTTCCCGAGCATCTCGCGCCGGAACGGACCCCGGGTGGCGGCGGACGGGGACGGTGTAATTCCGCGGGCCGACTATGCCGGGCCCACCCCGTTACCTCTAGGAGGTTTCATCGTACCTCTTGAACTCTCCTCTTCAACAGTTCTTTTCAACTTCGCACCTCACGGCCTACTTGTCCGCTATCGGACATCGTGACAGTATTTAGCCTTAGATGGAGTTTACCACCACACTTGGGCTGCATTGCGCTCAAACAACCCGACTCTATGGGACGCTCGGAGCCGACGAGTCCCGCGACCGGTTTAAAGGGGCCCTGCAGCATCCCACACCGTGGGAAGACCTACGGCCCCGATCCCAGGGAGACTTGGGCGCAAAGTGAGGACACCCGTCCGACGGTTGGCGTCTGCCCAACACCACAAGGTCCAGGTCCCGGCAGCGCAAAGGCTGCGGCGGATGCGGTGCCTGGGCTCTATCCGCGCTTCACTCGCCGTTTACGCCCTGAGGGAATCCTTGTTGATGCTATTTCTTTTCCTCCGCTTAGTGATAGTGCTTAAATTCATTGCGGGTAGTCTAGTCTCGTTGAACATGAGACTCTTTTTTTTGTTTTCGGGGTTTAAAAGGCATGGGTCGAATTTGCGTTCGTTCACGTTGAGTGGGGCCGGCTGATCGTGCCGACGCCCTCGTCTCCGCCGTCTTTTTTTTTTTTTTGCTTTTTCCCTTCCGTTTCCCTTGTCCCCACGGCGCACGATGAGAGCGCCGCGTGCGGAGGGCCGCGCGGATGTCGGCAGCGTCGGACGTGCACGCGCCACTGTCTGCACTTGAGGCGACCGAGGACTCTGCCTTGGACGCAGGCCACCACCGTGACCGCCGGACGACCGATCTCACTCGATCCGAACCAGGCGATTGTGTCTGCTTCAGCTTCGACCCCCGTCAGTAACGAGGTCGTTTTAGCTTGGCCCCGGGACTGACTCACGAGGCCCAGCGAACTGTGCATGGTTTCAAGGTATCGATGCTCCCCCTGCTGTTCTCTGCAAATTGTGCCTTAATTCACAAATGCACCGCTGGCCTGCCGCATCTGAATCTTCATCGACTCACGAGCTCGAGTGATTCCACCTGCCCTCGAGTAAGTATGTCATCATCTCAAATGGGTTTTTTTTGGTTTTTTGCATTTGTAACTCTGATTTTCTGTGGGTTTCGATTTCGTTTTCTGTCACCTTATGTTATTCTCTTTATTCTGTTTTGGGGCGAGACGACCACGGACGTGAGGTGGTGCGTGCGTGTGCGTGCTGTGCGTGCTGTGCGGCGGTGAACCAGATCGCCCCTGCCCACAAGCCCCTCCCCCTACCACCGCGCTGCGGTGAGGTTCGTGGCCGGTAGATCGTTAGACCGTACGCTAAGTGGACGCAACAAGCTCTCCTTCCCCGAGGCCCTGCGCACGGCCGCCTCGAGAAAGGTACCCGGACATGCCCGAAGTTAGTAATAGAAAAAGAAATAAACATCAGCGGGGGACGTCGGGGGCTAGAACCTCGAGAGGGAGGGCGGCCCACCGCGCCCCATCGGTACTCTCGGGGCCCCCACCCAACCCGCCTGGTCGAGTTGGCGGTCGGTCGGCATGGTCTCGGGATTGCTTTTTGGTTGACCTTTTTTTTTTCTTTTCTCTCGTTTATGTTTGTTTTTCACGGGTATCATATCGGTAATGATTCCTTCCCAGCAGGTTCACCTACGCGCCAAACCTTGTTACGACTTTTACTTCCTCTAAGCGGATCAAGTTTGGTATAACTCTTCTCAGTGACCTACTCGCCGAAGGGCAGGCCAGTTGCCCTGCCTCGAAGGGACCAATCCGAATCGATCGCACATAAACCCGTTTTCAATCGGTATAGTAGCGACGGGCGGCTAGTGTAACAAAGGGTAAGGTAATGACGTAATCAACGCCTGAGCTTATGACTCGCGCTCTAGACTGTGGAATTCATATCATGATTTCGTTCTCATGATACTGTCATTAGGAACAATTACAATAGCCACAAGTCCCCATCACGAAGGAGATTCAATCGGATGTTCAGATTTCCCACTACCTCCTCTCTCGGAGTCAGGGGCAGGTCGCACGTTCCTGATACCTTGACATCAGTGTAGCTTTCGCGCCGCACAGTCGGCCTAACATGGCCCCGGACATCTAAGGGCATCTACAGACCTGTTATTGCTCAATATCGTGTGGCTATAACGCAATTGTCCCTCTAAGAAGTTTGCGCCGACTGTGTTTTCGTGGATCGGGCGAACTATTTAATCAGGCTAGAGTCTACGTTCGTTATCGGAATTAACCAACCAGAATAACAAAAATCGCTCCACCAAACCAACTAGGAAGAACCTGCCACACCATTTTTCGCACCATCCACCCCACCGAATCAAGCAACGAGCTAGCGCTTATCAATTCTGTCAATCCTTACTGTTTGTCGTGCGGACCTGGGTGTAATCGTAGCTTTTTTCCCGGCAGTTGTTGAGTCAAATTAATCGCCGGCTAGGACTCCAAATTCACTCACTCTGTGGCTCACCTCATGTGGTGCCCTTCCGGGCTTGATCAATACGCCCTTTAAGTGTTAAGCGTTGCAACCATACTATCCAGCCCCCACAGAACCCAAAATGACTTGGTTTGCCGTATGAAAGCTGCCCGTCGTCGGTCATTTGAAGCAAACGCCGGCGGGCCATCGCTGGTCGGCAATCGTGTACTTATGGTCATGAACTTATCGACGGTATCCTGATCGTACTTCGTATCTCCTCTGACTTTTCGTTCTGACTCTGACTAAGAAAACCACATCCATGACAAATGTCTCTTTCGGCTGCTGTAGGTTCGTTCTTACACGGCGATCCAAAGAATTTCACTCTCCCTAATATACCGCCGTAATTACGAATTTGCCCCCGGCTAGTTCCTTTTAAATCCTCAATTACCTCGATGCATTTTCCGAAAAACCAACAAAATAGAACGAGGTCCTATTTCCTATTTATTCCATGCAAACACCCATTATGCCAGCTTGCGAGGACGTTCCTGCTTTCGCAACCACAATCTAACTTTTTCTAAAGTAAACGTTCCCTGGCCCCCAGAGACACCTCAGGCGAAGAGAAGTTAGCACCCAGCGTGTTTTGCACCCGGGACAGTCGGGTGAGCCCGGCAACTGTGGCAGTGAGTACCAACGCCGACCAGTCACCGCGGCTTAGGGACCCGCACTGCCTGTGCAACGCCTGTGCTAGTATCTCAACTACGAGCTTTTTAAACACTGCAACAAACTTTATATATCGCGCTATTGGAGCTGGAATCATACCGCGGCTGCTGCGCACCAGACTTGCCCTCCTAATGGATCCGCGTTTGTGAAGGATTAACACGCTCGTACTCCCATTCCATTTTACGGGGCCTCGAAAGACGGTCCCGTATGAGTCCACGTTATTTTTTCTTCGAACTACCTCCCTCCCATGCCAAGGAGTGGGTTAAGTTGCGTGACTGCTGCCCTTCCTGTGATGTGGTAATAGCCGTTTTCTCATATGCTCACCTCTCCCCAATCACGGAATCGAACCCACGATCCCCCGCTACCAAAAAAAATAAAACCGTGAAAACCTAGGTGTGGTCATGTCGACTACCCCCTACCGAAAAGTTGATAGGGCAGGCAGACACTTGAAAGATTACGTCGCCGGGCTCGATGGCCGTGCCGATCCGCACGACCAGTTATCCAGAGTTCATCACCAGCTTTGGGACTGGCGCCTGGCGACGGCGGCTGGAACCCCCGGTTGGTCTTGAACCTCATACACGCAAAAGCCTGCTTCTTTTTTTTCCCGTTCCCTTGTTACTCTTTTTTTCCCGACCGAGGTCGCGAGCTTTTTCTTGGTTTGCACTGTATTAAGCTCTATAGATTATTGCCCCACAGCTTTACATCCAAGTAAGGATTGTACGATCTAATGAACCATAACTGATCTAATGAGCCGCATTCGCAAGTTTCACTATGTGGGAAGTTCTTGTACATAGACAATGCATGCGCTTAATCTTTTGAGACAAGCCATATGACTACTGAGAAGGATCAAACCAGATAGCTCGTTTTTAATCACTCGCGGCTGGAGCGGCGGAGCGAGCTGAGGAGACAACGGTCGGGGACTGGCGGCCGGCGCGCGGGCAGGCGCGGTACAATGTACCATCCCACGCCACCCTGCATGAAGCGATCCCAGGTCCACCACCCACCACCCACTCACCCGCCGCTGACTGAACCAGGTTTCAGGGTGGGGGTGGGGGTATGGGGACGCTAGGTGACTCCTTTGTATTGTCCCCCCCCATTATTACCAGTGGGCGACGAGTGCCCCACCCACCCGATTCGTGTGGGGGCGAGGGGCCTCGACGAGCTGCGACACAGCGTCGGTCACCGCGCTACCCATAAAAAAGAACTAAAAGTTGCTTTTTGCACGTTGTGTTTTACGACATCCCAGGGGACGTATCGGCCTGCCAGCCTCCGAAGACAGCACCGCCGGGCCCCCGCGTTGCGGTGGCGGGGCCCCGTCGAGGCGGTCATCGCCGGGCCCTTCAGCCGAGGCGCCCGCATCGCCCGAACCAGCGTGCTCGCTTCGCGCTGCGACACCACCGGGGAGGTCCCGGTATAGCAGCACCGTCGTCCGTTCGGCTGGTCGCGGGTTCCCCTAAGAGATCGGGTTGTCGATCCCCCCGGTGTCCATTAGACTCGTTGCAAAGTGCGAATTTGCGGGCGGTTACCTCACTACGGGGCCCGACCCAGTGCCTTCTTCTCGAACCGACATCCTGATCGAGGAGAAGAAGTTACCTGCGATGTCCAGCGGTCGGGGAGTCAGGGGTAGCGGGAACGGGTGCGGGGGGCCGCGTGTTCACGATCACGACAACCCGCCTCAGGTGATCACCTAGGGGCCGAGGACGTCTGCAGTGCGTGGCGCCCTGCCCGTTGCCCAATTGGGGGAAGGGACGGGAGCGAGCGGACGTGCACGCCGAACACACGGCGTGGGGTCCCACGGACCGTCCGAGCTTCGACCGACTAGCCGCCTCCACATAGTATGGCTCAGTAGTCAACCGACCTTGCCAGACCCCTCGATTTCAAAGGTCGTCATTTCGACCGGGGTGTTGGGGTGTGCCGCCGACAGCCGACGAAACCGGGAGCGAGGTAGGGTCGCCCGAAAGTTTTGTCAGGCACGCACGGCTGTGCCAGCTCGTGGGACGGTTGTCCGTCGCTGCTTGCTGCGTCCCTGTAGTAGACGTTGGCGGGACGGCGTGGACCGTTCTCGGCGTTCCTCCCAGATGTAGAAAGAGCCACGAAAACGAGTGCGAACGGTGCGCCAGCGGGCAGCCGGCCAGCACCCCACCCAAAAGCACCCCCCCCAACCACACCACACACACACACACACCCACCCACCCACCCCACCCACCCCCACCGCAAGCCACTCCTAAGCCACCCCATACACACTCGGCACGGCGCACGAAAAAGGGACTTGATAAAATGTAATAGTTTTAAAGTCTTTGTACTAAAGTTTTCTAATAAGATACATTGCTTAAATTTATTGTTGATGAAAAGCCTTACAAAATTGAACCAGCTAGTCACAAGTGTGATGTGGATATGGGTTATTTAAAATTGTTTAAAGAAATAATTTCCTTTAACAAAGTGTAGGCCAATTATTTCTTTTTAAACCGTTTTTTAAATAAAAAATATAGGCATACTTGTTTTTTTTATTATGTGTGTGTGTGTGTGTGTGTGATGTTGTGTGTGTGTGGCTGTGTGTTGTGTGTGTGTGTGCGTGCGTGCGCTCGTTTGTAATGCTTACGTGCTTTACAGACGCCTGAAATAGGACCAGACGCTTTCACGTAAAAGGATACATGGACTAAACCGAGTTAGAATGATAGCCGTTAAAAGATGAGAAGAGAGAGGAGACGAGGAGAGGGACGATGAGAGAGAATGAGACGCAGGAGATAGAGAGCAGAGAGAGATAGATGAGAGAGAGAGAGCTTACTGAAGAGAGGAGAGAGACTTGGATGAGGACTGAGAGAGTATCGAGTGGAGGGAGAGAGAGAGATCCCCCCCAGAGAGAGATGAGAGAGAAAGAAAGAGGAAGTTTGCTATAGTGTTTTATAGAACTCGGTAACATCGTCAAATTTTATTTAGGGTGGAAAGAGAGTACATGTATCTCCTCCCTACAGGAGCTATGTAGAATAGCGCTCCCCTATAGTGCTACAAGCGGTAAGTTAAGCACGTTTTTGGCAATTCTTGTGCTATTCTACAGCTACGCTTAGTTCGCTTTGCTGACTAATGTCCATTATGAGAGACATTCTGGCCTCGTCACGAGATAGCGCGCCGCATGCTGATACGTGACGTCACTTCCCTAAAACACATGGCTTCTGCCCTATGGTGAATTCAAAATCCCACCAGCTTAAAAAAAAAAAAAAAAACAGACAAAGAATACTATCTACTTTTGCCGATCCGAACAAGATGTTATATATTCATTGGATTCCAATGGAATTTGGGTATTTAGACAAAAGCGATTTCAAAAAACAAAATACAGTCAGTTCATGCCAACCATTCAGCAGTAAACGCGCATTCAACCGGCATTGTAGTATGAATAGTACACTCAACACATAGTGTTTCTAAGTTTGCGCGCCCACTGCGATGCAATCCTCTAAAACGAGTCGGGTTTTGATTTTTGCAAAAGCTAGGGCAATATCATGATACATGTCGGGACACAGGAACGAAGCATTTCAATTCGAAGCTCAACCTGAGACCTGAGAAGTTCCAACTTTCCAAAAACGAAAACTATGAGCTGCTCATTGATGGCACTCGTCAAATCTCCCGAACACTTTGTCGCAAACCACTTCAAGTCATCACATGCCAAAACCATCCCGTTGCCACTTGCCCCACAATTTTACAAGGCCAGTGTAAACACAGAAAGTCGCGACACACACCGTTTCATCCATTTCCGGAAACATTTTGATTGAAACCACTTTTCTCCGTGTCAAATCTTTCAACACGCCAATGGCAATTATCATCGCCACTCAAAATTTAGATTAACTGTTAATTTCAACGTGCGTAATGGCTAATATACCTGAGCACCGCTGTAGTAGTAGTAGTCAGTAGTAGTAAGTTAGTAGTAGTTAGTAGTAGTATTAGTAGTCGTAGAGTAGTAGTAGTAGTAGTACCGTAGTAGTAGTAGTGTAGTAAGTAGTAGTAGTCCACCACAAAACTAGGTAGTAGTAATAGTAGTAGTAATAATAAATATAATAATAATAATAATAAAACAAAATGGCGCCCATCCACAGCTTCGTAGTTAAATATTATGCATACACCAAAACCGCTTCACATATAAATATATAGCATACAAAATAGGTCGCTTCAGATACATTTTTATTACAGGTTTAAAAGTTATTAAATTTACTTACGTTATATATGTTCTAGTGAATTCAAAAATTTTTCAGTTGGTATTGACATTTAATGCAAAAAAAATTAATATGAATTTTATTAATGATTCGTAACATTGTCATTTCTCTCACATTCGGCTATTGACGGGGAGAAAAGAAAGTAAAAGAAAAAAAAACAAAAAAAACACGAACCACCAGAGGGATTCCGCTAATTTTGAGTATGAATTTTCGTCGTTAAGAAAATAGCAAATAGTTGGAAAAATAGAGTTCACTTTTTTAGTTTAAAGAGCTTTACATTAATGACATGGTTATGTGTTTATTTATTTTTTTTATTTATTTTATTTATTTATATTATTTTATTATTTTTTTTTACACTTTTACTTTTTACACTTTTACTTTTACACTTTACTTTTTTTTTTTACTTTTTTT
>NW_024537010.1:0-6807 GCF_016097555.1 Gigantopelta aegis | reverse complement strand
CAGTGTGTAAGAAGAGGACAATTCAAATACATAATTAGCATGGCAAGATGAGAATGAACCAGTAAATATACCGAGGTGTGATGGCTTGCGTGTAGACTCTTCTTTAAACAGCTAAAGAAGAATTAGTGTTACTTCAAGATTTATCAAACAACACTCAGACACATTACAGTGTGTAAGAAGAGGACAATTCAAATACATAATTAGCATGGCAAGATGAGAATGAACCAGTAAATATACCGAGGTGTGATGGCTTGCGTGTAGACTCTTCTTTAAACAGCTAAAGAAGAAAATAGTGTTACTTCAAGATTTATCAAACAACACTCAGACACATTACAGTGTGTAAGAAGAGGACAATTCAAATACATAATTAGCATGGCAAGATGAGAATGAACCAGTAAATATACCGAGGTGTGATGGCTTGCGTGTAGACTCTTCTTTAAACAGCTAAAGAAGAAATTAGTGTTACTTCAAGATTTATCAAACAACACTCAGACACATTACAGTGTGTAAGAAGAGGACAATTCAAATACATAATTAGCATGGCAAGATGAGAATGATCCAGTAAATATACCGAGGTGTGGTGGCTTGCGTGTAGACTCTTCTTTAAACAGCTAAAGAAGAAATTAGTGTTACTTCAAGATTTATCAAACAACACTCAGACACATTACAGTGTGTAAGAAGAGGACAATTCAAATACATAATTAGCATGGCAAGATGAGAATGAACCAGTAAATATACCGAGGTGTGATGGCTTGCGTGTAGACTCTTCTTTAAACAGCTAAAGAAGAAATTAGTGTTACTTCAAGATTTATCAAACAACACTCAGACACATTACAGTGTGTAAGAAGAGGACAATTCAAATACATAATTAGCATGGCAAGATGAGAATGAACCAGTAAATATACCGAGGTGTGATGGCTTGCGTGTAGACTCTTCTTTAAACAGCTAAAGAAGAAATTAGTGTTTGACATATTTATTCTTATACTTTCACCCTTGAACAATTCGTTACGACGGAGGGAATTCTTATTCTTCCTGTTTTGCAGTATCAAACACTGATTTAAATCGCTTCTACGAACAGGTGTATCCTTGTATATACTCGGTTATAAATTCCAGTCGGGTAATTTTATAAAGAATATAAATATGTCAGCCATATAAACGGTCATCCATAAAACCAAGGGTTTTTTATCAGGTAAGACTAAATATAGACTGTTTGTGTTTAAAGGGAACCGATGAATTGGCATATACTATATACTAAACAAAAATCTAAAACTTATATTTTGACGTTTTAAACTTATACCAACTATAATAACATTTTTACCAACAATTTGTATGTAAATAAACAAAATAAAAATCATTTTAATAAACTACTATCCAATTGTATAGATTAAAGCTCGTTTTAATATAGGGGTCAAGACAAAATACTGGATGAGCCAAGGAATGCTGTTTCACCGGCATGATCAGTTGTATACTAGTAATCGATAATGCTGTTTCACCGGCATGATCAGTTGTATACTAGTAATCGATAATGCTGTTTCACCGGCATGATCAGTTGTATACTAGTAATCGATAATGCTGTTTCACCGGCATGATCAGTTGTATACTAGTAATCGATAATGCAACGGCAGAATTGCGGGTTACCTTGTCTGTTCCATTAGTCCCTTCCAAAAAGGAAATTTAACCTATGCAACGACGTTTTTGTTTTTTACTTTATATATGCGAGTTTGCATATATACTCTTCAAAAAAAGTAGGGGAACTCTAATAAGAATTTACAATTGCCAAAATTGTAAGGTATATTAGATGTGGGGAAAATGGTTATATGATAATAGTGAATTAATTGTGCAAACATTACAACCGGTAGTTCAGTATTACAGTAGATTTTATGACCACCAAAGATACTGAAGGACGATTGAGGTCAGAAATGAAATTCGAAAGTTGACGGTTTTTTATCAGTAAATCGCAAATTCAAACAATAAAAATGACTAAAAACAAAACAATAACAACTGTATGATCAACAGAATGAAAAAGATTGACAGTAATAATGTTCCACAGTGATTAATCGACCTTCCTGGAAATTGTCAAAAATTTAATAACACCCCACGCACGTGCACGGGGAAACTGCGTGATGCACGTGAAAACTATGGAATGTGTTTCGGTGTGTTGATAAACAGACCTGAACGTTCTTTACTAGGATGTATGTGGTCAAAATGTATGTTCGGTCTAATAGTTGATATTAACATTAATATTTCAGGTTCCCCTACGTTTTTTTGAAGAGTATATAAGGCTGCATTGCAATTCATCGGTTCCCTTTTGACGCAAACGGACTACAATTCAACTTTATGCATTTGACTAAAAACAGGCTTATATGGTGTAGTGGTTAAGCTTTCAGTGCTGCATGCCGGTACCGAGTTAACAATGAGGTGTCAGGACACTATGACGACGTCTCACTATACACTGGCAACTAACGATTAACACAGTGTCCTAGACACACAGTCCAAGCAGGTAGCTGGTGTGTGTGCCAAGACAGCGTGCTTGAACCATAAATGAATATAAGCATCAAAATAAGTATAAACAAAATGAAATAAAATTTATTTAAACATTTTGCAGATAATATAAGTGTTAAGAACTGTGACATACATACATCATCAGAGATAAACTATTTCTGTAAGGTTGGAATTAGTTATTTCAGTTACTACTTCACTTACGAAATTGGTCCCAGATCTGTATATGCCTTTCGTATGACGATTTTAACTTCTCTGTAGTCCGCCCCCCCCCCCCCCCCTGTCTTTCTCCGGAAACAGCTACAGAAGCCTCTGAAGGTGGAAAACTAACTGTAATTATCTGCAGACACACACGACAATACAGAACTAATTATATAAGAAACGGGTTAATTTCTCTCTCTCTCTCTCTCTCTCTCTCTCTCTCTCTCTCTCTCTCTCTCTCTCTCTCTCTCTCTCTCTCTCTCTCTCTCTCTCACACACACACACACACACACACACACACGCAGACAGAGAGAGAGAGAGAGAGAGAGAGAGAGAGAGAGAGAGAGAGAGAAAGAAACATTCACATACATACAAAATGTTATTTTATTATCATTTTTTGTTCACGATGTTCTTTACAATTTCAGTTGAATCGTCAGAACACACGTAGGGAGTCAGACCGAATCAGACCACAGAGAACACACCTGCAGGGAGTCAGACCAAGTCAGACCACAGAGGACACACCTGCAGGGAGTCAGACCACAGAGAACACACCTGCGGGGAGACAGACCACAGAGAACACACCTGCAGGGAGTCAGACCACAGAGAACACACCTGCAGGGAGTCAGAGAACAGAGAACACACCTGCAGGGAGTCAGAC
Source organism: Gigantopelta aegis (assembly GCF_016097555.1). Classification (NCBI taxonomy): domain Eukaryota; kingdom Metazoa; phylum Mollusca; class Gastropoda; order Neomphalida; family Peltospiridae; genus Gigantopelta; species Gigantopelta aegis. The sequence continues at coordinate 3,449 of NW_024537010.1, read as the reverse complement.
CACAGAGAACACACCTGCAGGGAGTCAGAGAACAGAGAACACACCTGCAGGGAGTCAGACCACAGAGAACACACAAGCAGGGAGTCAGACCACAGAAAACACACCTGCAGGGAGTCAGACCACAGAGAACACACCTGCAGGGAGTCAGATCGAGTTAGACCACAGAGAACACACCTGCAGGGAGTCAGACCACAGAGAACACACCTGCAGGGAGTCAGACCACAGAGAACACCTGCAGGGAGTCAGACCACAGAGAACAAACCTGCATCTGAGGAAGAAGATCTGCATCCAGATCCACAGCTGATGAGGATGATGAACGAAAGCGGAAGTCCGTAGATCAGCCACGTGGCGAACGTGATCGGGTTCGGGATATTCCGTTCGTCAAAAATACTACAAATAAACATAATATGAATATTAATAATATTTAAATACTCATTTACATGAATGAATCAATGAAGAAATGAATAAATGAATAAATAAATAAATAAGAAAGCAAAACAAAGTTAATACAAAATGGCTTCACAGAAAATAATCGCAGAACTTTAGAGGTGATTTAGCGATTTGTCACATCACTTAAATATCCGATGCCATGTTGATTCGAAACTGGATCCAGCGCGGGTAGCGTCCGCAAACGCTCGTTTTCCTGAACCGACTCCTGGTATCGCCATCACTATCGTAGTTAATTAAACACCTTTTGGACTTCTCAACATATTAAAAGATACATTTTTGAACATGATTGTTTTACATTTTTAGTTTCATCTCTAATGTCAGATATGTTTATCTTTTACAGGTTTGGACTATGTTTTACTTGTGTCAGTTCTGTGGGTCTAAAGTATATTTCATTGAAGGGACTGTCCGGAGTTCGTTGTCATATATTGTTAGGATGTTCCCAACTAACAGACACGTCTTAATGACTATAACTACACAGTACATAATCTGGTCAGCATAAACGCTTAGTGGCGGTATGTTTAGTGTTACTCCAATCGTCTTAGAGTTTGTACTAAACGGGAATTCATTTCATTTCGTGTTGAGGGGTTTTGCGTGGGGTTTTTTTTTTTTTTTTTTTTTTTTTGGTTGTTTTTTGTCTTGGTTTTTTTTTTTTTTTTGCTGTTAGATTTTTTTTTGGGGGGGGTTGGGGGGTAGTTTCTTTTCTTTTTTTTTTTTTTTTTTTTTATTGTTGTTTTTTGGGGGGAGGGTGTTTTGTTTTTCTTACGTACGAAATTATTGGCAGACCAAATCCAATTTGGGTTACTTACAAACATTATGATATATACAAATACCGATCATTTAAAGAAAAAACTATACAATATGTAATTTTAGTCGTTAAAATGTTTTTATTAGTCAAATTCATCTTACAATGGCATCAAATTCAGGACTGATTTTGTAAAGTCATCATATATACTAACATGTCTGTCTGGCCCTTGAGCACGACGTTAGGTGCGGTTCCAGTGAGTGACGCGATCCCCCCGGTGTTAGCGGCGTAGGCCACAGCCAGGGACAGCGCCTTGCACATCCTCAGGTGGTCGGCGTCCTCTTGGGCCTGCTCTTCCTCGGTGAGGTCACTGCAACATATTGTTAAACTACTACAGCCACAACAACATTGGTCAAGATGCACTTGTTCATCATCGATGACGTCACTGTAAATTATTACAACCATCACGTCACTGATCGAGATAAACTGAATGGTTAAAACGTGTTTTTACAAAGATAACAGATAGAGGGATGAAGAAGGATGGAGGGATGGAGGAATGGATGGATAGATACGTAGATAGATAGATAGATAGATACATAGATACATAGATAGATAGATACATAGATATTCATACATCGATACATAGACATATATATAGATACATAGACAGACAGACAGACAGACAGACATACAGACAGATAGATAGATACATACATACATCAATACATACATACATAGATACATACATACATAGATAGATACATAGATGCATAGACAGACAGAAAGATAGAAAGATAGATAGATAGATAGATACATGCATGCATACATACATTCATACATACATACATACATACATACATACATAGACAGATAGACAGATAAATAGATAGACAGACAAGACAGACAGACAGACAGACAGATATATATTCATACATCAATACATAGATAAATAGATACATACTATATATAGATAGATAAACAGAATGATAGATACATAGCCTAAATAAAAAATTATATATATATACATACATACATACATACATGCATGCATGTGCATGCATATATACATATATATACATGTGTATATATAAAATAACATATACAAATATATTTAGAACAAAAACACCGCTATATTCCAGTGGTACACAACAAGAAGTAAGGTGCAAGTGCCTACTTGTCTGTGCTGTGTTCGTGTGTGACGTCAACTTCTTTGTTATCGTCAACAGCGACATCACCACCAGCTTTCTCGTCCAGTGGGATTTGTTCCATCTCTACCTCGTATGCTCTGTTGCCTGTTTGAGTCAAACAGTCTAACATACAATCACTGAACACGGAGAACACTTTTTATACTGACGCCGTTAATGAACATTTAAATGTTAATCAGAATTATGGAATAAATAAAATAGATTAATACTAAAAAAAAGTATTATCTATAGAATGAATTTGGAGGCAGAAGATTGAAATGTTTTCACGCGACATGTGTTCTGTAATGCTGGGATCAGACTGCCAACTGAACAATATAGAAGTGACGAGTCTATGCAACATCAACATTTAAACCATAGTAATTCAGAATCCTCACTTTTCGTAATAGGTTTGAATAAATTTGTTGTCCAGTTAAATTTGGAATGAAAGTGTTGTTTATATTTAGGTTCAGTTTTGTAACAATACTATGTTTGTGTGCAATTTAGATAACAATCGGCTCTTAAATACATAACTTGTAGTAAATTCCATAGTATAAAAAATGGCGTTCGCTGTGGGAAGGATTATATATATTTGTCCAGTCCCAAAACAGATTTACACTTTGTACTGGAGACACATCGACGCGAGTACTAAACGGATTATCCCCCTTTTGTAACACGTCTTGAAAACGAACCTGTAATACTTAAGAGACGATTATTAGGTTTTGGAAGCGGGCAGCCGGGCTGGAAGGGGGTTACTCTCTCTTAACTCTGAAGATTAATGTAAACATTGCCTCGTGACACAAACATACTCCGAATAACATGCGAAGAAGGGGCGGGGGTGGCGCACGCTATAGTGGGGGGTGGCACAAGCACATTGTTTTGTTTATAATAGCAGGACAAACATATAAATGTTCTGGGGTCTAATTCGCAGAGCTCTATTAAGCTCTCTTAAGAAACATCGCATCGTTCTTGCACATATGTTTGTATTGCTCTGCGAGATCGCATCGTTGCGAGAGTTTAGTGAATCAGGTCTCTGGGTACTGTGTGGGATGGAGGCTGTACTTACCAAAGTTTTG
>NW_024537009.1:0-6867 GCF_016097555.1 Gigantopelta aegis | reverse complement strand
AGAATTTAGACAACAGTTTACAGGATGATGAATCTGATGATGACAGCTTTTATGATGAATAATGAAGTTGATGATAGTCCTGTAGTTACCACACCTATCAAAAAACCCCTCCATTCTACAAAAAAAATATTCATCCTCTCCAGCAAGGAAGAGGTTGCTCAACTGTTACATACTGCACCAAAGTCTGATGAGCTTTATAACACTCACTGGATCTATGCTATAGATTCTGGAGGTCAGGCTGCATTTTTAGATTTGCTCCTGCTCTGCTACATTATAATCCAGTCATATTCTTACACTTAAGTTAAATGAGAAGCTTCGAGACAAAACCAAAATTTTACTTCAGTATTAGAGGAAAACAAATTGGTGAAACCAGTGGAACGTCAGATGACACACCTACAACTTCTGAAGCATCATTTCGTTCGCTAGCATCTGTATATCCACCTAATCTTCGTAATATTTATATCAAGATCTCCACAAAGAACCTCACTTTATAGTACTGGGAACATACTATGATAAGATTGATGAGTGTAGTGAGTCACTTGATGAGAAAGATGCTATCCTTTGGTCCACTTTGGAGCGATTTAGTGAAATGAGACTAGACTATCGTGAATTTAGAGAAAACGTGATCTTTCCCATCAATGCAATTGCTAGAGGTAATGACGAGACTAACATGGCAAATTCCATTCGTGAGATGATATGTGATCATTACATTGAAGCAGAAATCCCAGCTCGTATGGTTTCTTGTTCCAGCTAGATTTAGACAAACTTCACAAAACCTCTAATACCAGATCATCAGCAAATCAAAATGTTTGGAAATTGGTGCAGCTTTGAATATGAATGTTGGTGATGTCAAAGCAGCATTATATTATTACCATGATTGGGCCATCTTCTTGTACTTTCACAAAATCCTCCTGATGTAGTCTTCTACATCCACAACCACTCTTCAATAAACTCTCTGAATTGATTAGCATCTCTTTTGCTGATGCTGCCGAGCATTTACATAGTGAATGTATCCGTCTTCCTCCACAAGCTCACAAACAACTTAAGAATAAAGGAATCTTTGAAAAAGGGTTACTGGAAGCATGTTTGTCTGAAGGATTTTCTGATATATTTTCAGTAGAAGATTTTTCTAAAGTTAATGGAAGATGTATTTATCATTGCATCTCTACCTCAAACTCAGTCAGATAAGTACATGTACTTTCTTCCAAGTGTTCTTCCTACTGTTACTATCTCAGAGAGTTCAATAGCTGATGTATTTAAAGTTAATACAGATCCTCTCATTCTAACATGGGATATGAAGTCACTCCCTCAAGGTCTCTTTCCTGCTTTGGTTGTCAACCTTCTCAGTCGTAAATCTTCACCAAAGTTCAATCTTGAGTCATCATCATCTGGTAATCTACAATATCGTAATGCTTATCCATCTATCATGTACTGGTCTGGGAGGTGCAGTTCTATTAGTAGATGTTATTTACTGGTTGGAGATATATTACTCTGTCTTTTCTTCTAAATGCTGTGTTATTCGACATTCAATTAAAGAAGGAATCAAAGCTGTTGTGAAGAAATTTCGATATAAACCAATTCTTTCAATACCTCAAGAGAACTTTCATTGTACAATACATAAAACAACTGATCATCTTTGTTGTCCAAATGATACAAAGAAGAAAGTGACATGTTGTGACGATGGTGCTTCTGTAGATGATATTAACCCATTACGTCAAGGTGTCTGGTTAAAAGGAATAGTCACTGATAAATCCTACTACTGATCAAGGTTAGTGAATATATATATATATATATAATATATATATATATAGTATATATATATATATATATATATATATATTATATTATTATTACATACATGAATTAATAAACTGATATTTACAAACTGTGTCTATTTGATAAGATTGTATATAATAGAAACATTACCAATGATTATTGTATTCATAATTTTATTACACTATCCCTGAGTTAATTATTTTAATATAAGCTATTGAAACTAATCAATGATATTAAATCATTTATTTGTTTGATTATAGGTTTTCTCAAATCAAGAAGATATTCTAACTCTTAATCAAAGTAAGTTTTTGACTGATTGTAGAACTTGACCCTGCTTTAACAATGTGTATGGATCAAAGTGACAATGTTATAATTGAGATGTAGTACTAACGTTATAATTAATTTAGCTGAGCTTACTGTAGATGAACTGGATTATTAAAACTGATGTTAACCAACAGAAAATAATTCAGCCTTAGTTTTCTTTAAAATAAATCCACTTACGGTAATATCATGTACACTTGGTCACCTAATTTTCTGTATATAACTAAAATTATAAATTAATAAATATATCTACATTATTATATTGAATAATATGTAACTGAATGATTATTGTAACAATTACTAACAATTACTGGTCCTGAGATAATTGGGATAACTTTATCACTGAGCTAGTTAATAATTTTCTAAGTGACATATGTTGTTAAAATTGATGATTTTTTTTGTTTGATTATAGTCCTTCTCAATAAAGAAGACAATGAAGAAGATAATAATATTCAAGAAAATACTCTTAATCAAGTGAGTTTATGATTAAGTGTTTTATTTTATTTAAGATAGTATCTTGGAATATGAAACATATAATTCTAACAAGTGTTGACAATGAAATATTGTTTTATATATTTCTTATTTTGTATAGCACACTATTCAGATATAATGGAGGACATACAAGAAATAGTTGTTGATTATAAAAGACTAGCAGCTGCTTTAAAGTTACCAATTGCTACAGTAAAGAGCTATTGAATATCATCGTAGAAATTGTCATCCTTGGGATGCTCTAGTGATGTCATTACGGAATGGTTTAAAGTGGAAACTGTGATTGTAAGACTTCAGAGGGATATCCTAACAGACTATGGTTAGTGAAATGCTGTGAAATCTATTAACAATGAACTTGGTACTAGATTAGAGACAAGTACATGGTTAGAACATAGTAATATGATTGTGTTATCTCCTTTGTTTTGTAAAGTTTTGTTATTAATAACTTGGTTTTATTTGATTTAAGATGTTTCTATTTTCAGAATTCCTATTTGACTATTTTAAATATTTATGTATGTGAATATTTTAGTAGAATAGAGTGTTTTTACCATTTTGAAAATAACCACTAATTAACAACATATTATAGACCTGATTACATCTGTGCTGTGTGGGAGTGACTAACATTTTTTAGTACTAGTACATGTACAATGACCTGTGTACCCTCAGTTTTATTTATAGTAACACTAACTATTAATATCACTATATTATAATAGATAGACCTTGTATATACAAACTTTATATAGAGAGTTTATGATATACAATATATGAAGTGAACTGATGTCATTATAAACTGTTCTATTATAATAACTACATAGATTGTATTAGTCTTATCTCCTCCTCCTTTAATAATCCATTATCTTACTATTAATAAGATCATCATTACTCTCTTTTATACTAAAGTATGATTACTTTATATATCAGTCAGTAAGATTCTGTCAAAGTATCTACTGACTGCTATATCATTATATTTCATTATGATAATCAGTCTATTTTATATTATGTACAGTTTCAATACTGTATATATATAAAATGATATTTATAAGTGTATACATGTAATAAGAGTGTATTAAATATTATATATGTATTATGTATATTAATCTTTTATATGTTAAATGTACAGCTCCATTCATCATATGAATCTGTCGAATTATTGTCAAATTTAAAATAAATCACGAAAAGTTTTAAAATGTACAGTCAATTTTATAGAATCTGATAGCTCTTATATTAGCCATCTCACTGTACCAGTGATACCAACTTAAGGTAATTAGAAAATAATCAAGGAAGTGTTACTGAAAATCTTTTGTTAAAAAAAATCCAGCTACATACTTCCAAAGCCTCAGTTTCTTTAACAGTTTCATTAATCCATTTCCTATTCATTATGTATCCATTCTGTCCACATTATTCATCCATTTGTTCTCTTTATATATCCATTTAGTAAAACGATTACAGACAGAAGCTTTAGAAGGTGAACACATGTCCATGATTGTCTCATGAACCTCTCTCAAAATCTATTACTTTATATAGTTTAATAGATACATTACAAGTTAATGGTACAATATGTATACCAGATCATACTGTATGTCAATGTATTATAGAAAGAATACTAGCTAGATTATGGCATCCTAGTAGAGAAGAGTTATTGTGTAGACAGTCAGGTAGAACAATGGCAAACAACTTCATTAATAAATTCTATAATCTTATAATGTTGAATCATTTCAGTCAACATGACAACTTATTTAAATATCAGTAACAGCCATCTTTTGTGGTGACGGGGGTGTGGCTAATTAATAATCGACTTTTTGCTTGTGTTGATGAGATCATACTGACCAATTCTTTTGATTCTTTTTCTTGTTAATCTGTAGAAATGGGTCAGCAGCAGAGATCAAGCAAGATCATCCTGCTAATGTAAGTTCTCTACATACATTGCTATAAGTTGTTGGACTGATTCAAAGTTGAGAACTTGAGTTTTTTCAGTGCTACTAGCCAAATTTCATTGTCAGGGTTGTTGTAAATATTTGTAAATACCAAAACCAGTTGAACTTAAATTTATAATTAGTCCTATAATTTCTTTATATATTTCTATTATAGTAGCTATTTGTACACTAGTACTTTGCTGTGTATAGTTAATGTTTAAGATTATGGAGTGGAAATCAGTATTGTCATAATATACAGCAATTATAGTAACTTCTGTCATATGAATATATCCTGTGATAGGTATTTACAATACTGTAATAGAAATGGGAGGGGCTGGATAGACAAGGTTACAATCCTTTGTAGTTATTTATTCTCTTGAGCTACTTATTAAGTGATTAATGATGAATAGTCTAAATGTGTTTATCATAGATAATATTAGTTTATGACTTCATTTATAACTTTATATGATAGTTATTAGTTCTATATCATTATAGACTAATGATCATTATGTTGTTAAGAAGAATGTTACATATCAAGTACCTACTACTACACAGTAAGTACCAGTATATATAAGATGACTAATGAGATGTTACTATAGTAACAATATGTATCATCCTTGTATAGAGAGTATAATAGAGTGTTCCAATTAGAAATATTAATAATATATAATGATGTAGTACTTAGTACATTTTGTATACTGCAGTATAACAGACAAAGTATATACCATCTACTATATCTTCTATAATGTATTATATGATGACTGATATTATATTGTATTGTCAGAGTATCAGTGTCTCTGCCATTCGTTGATGAACCTATCGTTCTCTCTGTGGGAGATAGAGTATTTATACCAGTAGAGTTTTTGGAAATATGTAGCTGGAATTGTTAATAAAAAGATTACCAGTGACACTTCCTTGGTTATTATCTAATCTACCTGAAGCATGGTATCACTGGTACAGTGAGATGGTTAGGAACATTACGTCCTGTTGGTGACAGTCAATATTTTGCTGGATTAGAAACAGTGAGTATATATACATGTATTGGTAATGTTCACTGACTAAGTCCTAGTAGTTTTGAGTTTGATGTTATATGTTGTAATTTTAATGAGTTTTAGTTTATTAAAGATTATCTCACATGTAGTAATAAGTAATAACTGATGTGTGTTTGAATGTTCAGATCATATAATATAATGTTAAATTAAGAGTGACATTTCAAGTCTGAACTTAAAGATTATTTACCTAATAGATTTATTTATTTAACAATGACATTTTATATACATAAGTTATAATTGAATAATTAAAGTAGTTATTAAAGTCACTTCTATTAATATCTCTACATCCTTATTATTGGATGTAATAATTTAACTATATCATTAACAAATGACAAACTCATTTAAATGTTATAATGTACTAGATCATTGTAATAACAATAATATCGTCCTAGGTGATCATATATATGTATAGTAATTAATATAGAGTGTAAAACTTTATATCATAATTTCCTCTGTTATCTTTTAGCAAGACATTCCAGTTGCTACTGATAATGAAGTATCCTAGTGGTTGCTATGGTGATGTTTTCTTATTTTACCTTGTCCTAAGGGACATGGAGTTTTCCTTCCTGTGGAGAGTGTTGTCCGTTACTCTAAAAAATCTAAAAGAGACACCAACACACCAGCTTACCTATGAATGCCAGAACCACATGGTATTGCAACTGGTTGTCGTACATAAAAATCATCCTGATGGTCATCCATTCAAAGGAGGACAAGCTAATTCTTCAAAGTAACAAGTATTTTCCAGTACTTACAATATCAGTTCAACACCACACTGATGTTACTAGTAGTACACAAATGATACAACTAGTGGAAGAGATAGCTAGTATGGATCATACAGCTTATGACAGCTTTGTCTGTTGTATATCTAATGATGGAAATAATGACCATTATATGTATTGTCAAGATCTTTGTTATGTCAATATCTAGTAGACAAAGTACAGCAGTGTCCTACACTTCAAGAAAACCAAAACTATTTTTTTATTAATATTAATCGACATCATGATAAACAAACTCAGTCCACCTACTCCATACAAGATTGATCAGATCAGAGCATTCTTGAATTGTTGTCAACTCAAGAGAGGAAAAAGAGCTGGCAACAATAAAATGTGGGAGTATGCCTTACATTAGCTTTAGAGGATGTCTTCAAATTTTCAACCAAATAAACTGATCTCCTGTCAATGGCAACAATTGAAGTACTACTATTATCAGTATGACTTCCGTTATTGTTTATGATAACAAAAACTGTTTGGAAGATGTAGTGACGTTGAGTCTCAATTAAAATAGGTAAAGTTTTCTTTTTAATGAAGAGTGAAGAT
>NW_024537008.1:0-7499 GCF_016097555.1 Gigantopelta aegis | reverse complement strand
GAAAACTGCCAGTGGAAGAATGACAACCCAAGATGAGAATTAATATCTTGTATTGACACCATAACCCATCCAACAGAAGATCAGACAGAGGTGGGGGCAGAGAAGGTTATTCATCATTAAGAAAGAAGTTATCGAAGACTATACAGCCAGTTGCCTCTCCTTACCAAGCTGAGATTCGGATCTTTCCAGAAGACAAGACAAAGCAGCCAAAACTACCAACACTTCAATCAATGAAGTCATCACTTTATCGAGAGTGCAGAAAAAGGGACTACCCCCAATGCCCCATACAAGGGAAAAATGTTAGGTGAATGGAAACGACTTTTAGTGGTAAACCGATTCCTACTAACTGAAGATGAGGAAGAAGAAGAGAGCAAGATCATCATATTCTCCACAACATTTAGCATGACAAGCTCTGAAGGCTGAAGCTCCACAGAATATAGTAAGATTTGATGACTTTGTTAGCTACTTTTAGAGAGTACCTGACTTGTGGGAGGCTATCCACTATCTTTGTGGAATGTCTTTGAGACAGAATCTGCCAGAAGAAAATAACCACATTGAGGGATGGAACAGCAAGTTAAAAAGGGTTATAAACAAGGATCATCCCAATGTTTATGAAATTGTTGAAACATTAGAGAGAACAGGGTATGACAGAAATCACCATTAGCTAGTTGGCATCATGACCCATTCCTCTTAAATGAGGAAAGAAGTCTACAGACAAAGATAAAAGAATAAAAGAACTCTCTGGACATACAAACATTTAACCCTTTAGGGACGAGAAGCCTTTAAAAGGCTCAATAATTGCGTGCGGTGGGGGACGACAAGCCTTCTCTATAGGCTTTCCTGACAACAAGATTCTAAAAGCGGCAGTATTAACGGCTGTATTACGTTGACTTCAGGTAGCGAAAGACTGAACTACTTTCTCTCTTTTCTTTGATTTAACTGTTGTTTTTTGCAATAATAATAATTTCAAAGCAGGTAATATTTTTGTAAAATAAATATTTTTGTACTATTAACAATAACCTTGAAAAGGGAAAACATACTTAAATAATATCTTGTAATAATAACTTAGAAGTGGATGGCTAGGAGAGGCTTGCTCAACTGAAGAAGTTTAATTGACATGTTAACAGAAGATGATTGTGATTACATGACTACTATGAAAATGTTGACCCAGGGATGATGATGACTTAGGCTTTCACAGAAGAATACGAAAGAATTAAAAAGGGAATGTTGATAGGAAATAATAATAATAATAATAACAGTAGTGAAAACTGATATTACCAGAGAGGATGCCAGTGCTTCTAATCCTGAAACAGCTAACTGTGAATAAACAAACATGGTAAACACAAAATAATATTACTAAGCTATAATTTAGAATAACAATCACTAGCTCAAACTCATTCTCAAGTAGTGAAAATGAACAAGTCCTAATCTCTAATGACGTAATGAATGAGTTGAGTACTTACAATAACTAATATACATACTTTATTGTAATCCATAGCATTGATTACAATTGGTCTGATGAACTACATCCAGTATAGTTAAGCCATTCACCAATCCCATTGGACCATCAATTACTTTACCATATACACACTTCAACTTTTTCAACTGTTCTTCACCTCAGATATAGTCAATTATATTGTACAAGAAACAAATAGGTATGCTATTTCAACACTCAAAATCCACATGATTGGACTACAATCACATCCCATGACATGCTAGCTTACTTTGGCTGTAGGTTAGTAATGGGAATTGTTTGTTTTACCTTCACTGAAAGACTACTGGAAAAATCATACTGTCTTCAATTGGCACCGTCATCAACTGTCGAATAAGCCGTGACAAGTTTCTTGACATACATAGACAACCTCCATTTTATCATAACTGCTTACTACCACATAGGAGAACAATTTCTCCAGTGTATAATTCTAATTGTGAATGCTCAATAGATGAAGCGCTATGATTCCGTAACAAGGGCCGAGTTCTCTAAAACAATTTTTACCCAATAAACTAATTAAACATGGGATGAAAGGTTTGGATGCGTGCAGACAGTCACAATGGCTATGTCTCTGAATTTCAAGTTTATGTTGGGAAAAGTGGAGAGATAGTGAAAAGGTTTGGGGTCAAGAGTTGTAAAAAAACTCACCAATATTATCACATTTATTTGATAATTTCTTCAGCAGTCCATTGTTACTTTTACAATGTATGAGAATGGTCTATATGGATGTGGTACAGTAAGGATAAATCGATAAGGATTTCCAGATGAATTAAGACCATGTGTAAAATCTTGGGTTCCCTGGAAAGAGGAAAATGCATCATATACAAAGCCAACAGCACCAATTCCTGACTGCCTGTGTTTGGCAGGACACAAAACCTGTCACTGTCATAGCAACAAATTCACAGTCAGTTCCTTTGCAATATGTACAAAGGGAAACAAAAGAATGGCGAAAAAAAACAATACGAAGTGGCTATCTGTCTGGTAACCGTAAGTCACCAGCATTGCGTATCCGTCCGGCAGTCAGTACTGAGCATGCGCATAAACCTCACACGTAATGTGTAGAAAATGGCTGCTGTACAGTTTGCAGTTGGCAGCACCTTCTCTTCTTTTGAGAGTTGGAGGCAGAAGTAAAAAAGCTACCAGAATGAGAAAGTTTGTTCAACTTGTTAAAAGGGACCACAAGGACACTGGAATGGCCAGAAAAAAAAGTGGGAATACAAAGGCGCGAATACTTCTTTGGTTTACTATTCTATACATTACACTTACCATTCCCACGGCAATTGATATATGTAGTACATATAACCTATCACATTCACTTTTTGCCCTCAAAGTGTTATATCCTGAAGTAGACACTGGAACATCTATCCCCATTACTCTTTTTTATTCATTAGAAGATGACAGCACCCTACGAACAGTGTATCTCCCCCTACAGATCCTCATAAGAGCAGCGTAAGTTTAGTACTATACTATGTGTAATTACATTACATGTGTATATGTTCTTGTTAGTGGATGACTCAGGCTACTTGCAAGGAAACCCTAAAGGACATTGTACATGAGAACTGTCGATCTACAACCCCACCCCAGGTTTGTGAATAGTGAATAGATGTGGGTGTGTGTTTATATATAGAATCCCTAACTTAGACTTGGAGAGTCTCAAACCTCCAGTCAGTAAGAAACATGGACAGCCCAAGGGAGCTGAGAAAAACTGTTATCGGTTTGCCAAGATTAAGAAGTTTAGAGGAGAACAGATCAGAAAGCCAGTAGCATTTCTGAAGAAAACCACTGCCAATAGAGAAGAAGGTTTGTCTGTATAGTACTGTTTTTTGGGTGTAATCATCTTATTATATTATACTTGCTTCCCTAGTTATGCTATCATGGTTCCTTGATCGCCAAGTAAAGGAGAGTGTACTGCAAGAAAGCGCTGGTAGAGGACATGATGGGAGATAAGAGACTGAGAGAATTTCCATCTACATGTCTGGAAGAGATGTATGCATTCAAAGTATACAGAAGTACCTCTCAAGAGATGCTTGGTGTGCTCTAACAAAATCCTGGGTGTGTGTTTGGAGCAATCCTGTGTGGTATTGTGGAATATGTGCCAAGAAATAAATGATGAAAACAGAAAACTCTATCAAATGTGATTAGTGTCTAACATGGTTTCATTTCCAGTGCACCTGTATTAAACAAAGCCCAAAGGCTAAGAGGGGTTGTGTCATACTCGTGCCAGTCCCTTACAGGCCAGACTGTGTATTGCTCTGTTGTTTGTGTATTCCAACTCTTACAAAATTTTGTGATATGATTTGGTAATGGGGATTGTACCAAACACAAGTGACCGAATATTAAACCAACAGACAGCAGTTTAGCTGTAAGTCAGTAAGCATGGGTCACAATAACAAATGTTTGTAGCCACAGTAGATATCTATCTTATCAGCTGAGCAAGCAATGTCTGCTTGTCTACTTCCGGGGTCCTAGTACGTGTGTGCAAGTCTATAGCATGTAGTATACACGTGAACGTAGAATGTTGTGTTCAAGTAAGGTCAAAGGTTATGCACATGCTCAGTACTGACTGCTCAGACGGATAGCCAATGCAGGAGACTTACGGTTACCGGATGGATAGCCACTTCGAAAAAAATATCCCTGTCCTGAGTTGGTATGTGTTATAATCAATACATGGGAGGAGTAGACATAAAGATCAACTCGACAGTATTATTATGTCAGACTTAAAACAACAAAAAATTATAAATACCTTTTTTGGTTCATATTTGAATAGCTGTCACAACGCCTTTATTCTTGGAAGGATGAACGGTCATTCAAGACTGTAAAAAGATTTTCGACTTCAATTTGCCGAGACTTTACTCGAAGGCTCCTGTAGTAGAAAAAGAAAAGGAAGGAAAAGTAAAGTTGTCCAAAAGAAGTTTTGTAGCTCACATTATCCAAAATATGAGACGGAAACAACATCGTTGTCACTATTGTATCATTCACAGAATGAAAAAGGAAGACAACATGGAAATGTTATGATTGTGATCTGTACTTGTGTCGCAACGGAAAAGATGACGTTTTATTAAGTATCACAAACAGTACGTTGTCCCCTAGATCTTGAAAAACATGAACAATAGACATGTATCTACAATAGGGGTCTCCACACAAAAAATATATACTAACCATTTGGTGTTTTGATGATTAGCATCAAAAACAACTTAAAAGAGCAAATAAGAAAAATTTCACATTGAAGTACTAGTTGTCTTATCCAATATTACCTTGTAAAAAACTGACCACAAGTTGCCATTTCACACTCTAATTAATGCACAAATTCTAAGAAGTAATTTCAAGCCGGGTGTTGAAGATCAGGAGGAGCCAGTTGGAGGAGAACTTCTTTACTAAAAGGTTGAACAGTTTAGGCCAAAATTGACCAAATTCTAGCTAGCTAGCTAAGGCTGATTTTTTTTTAATGATGACCTCCAGTGATATGAAAAAAAGTTGTTGATGCTGTAAAATTGTAAGCATCAGTGTAATTGCTTCCCTCGCCACATTTCTATGAAGTAGGGTGGTTAATATATCTCTGATGTTATTTAGAAGTGAAACTGATACTTGTAACCACCTGCCTGCATCCAATATGTTTGTCCTCACATAGCCAATTACCCCCATTATCAAAAAGGGAGGAGTCTAGCTACACAACAGCAGCGGAAAATACTATAGATAATAGAAATAATGTAATCTCTATGACTAAAATTAATTGTCTTTACTGTGTATACTAATCATGCAGATTGTGTATGTTTGTTCCTTCTAGTAACCAGTATATATGCTTGAAATCATTATGGCCACTAAGTCATCTGATCAACACCTTTCAAGGTAAATGTTATGTTTGATATCTAGAAATTATAGGCTAGTTGAGATTGAATTACATAATAATGTTTATAAAAACCTGCAGGTGCAGCTCCAACATACTGTGAATTAATTGACTTGTTTGAAGTGTTTGAAAAGTTTGGAAGTGACCCCATAATCTTTTGTGTGCAGAGATTTCAAAGCAAGTTTCCTATCCATCTCAAATTAAGCGTCCTGGTCGTGTTGCCGTGATACGATAACTCGCATTGTAGCCCCACCTAAACATCATTGAATGGAACCTTAAAGTTAACTGGATCTCCATTACGCACCTATCGTCACGCATTTGGAAAGACGAGATCAGAAACTGCTAGATCAGGATGTAGGCCTGAGTATTTTAGCATTAAACAATATATGTTAATCATATTATTGTTATTTTCAACACATATAGGAGCTGATGAATCTGTATCCAAAATAATCTGACTGCCCATGGTTTGACAACAAAACATTGTTGTTTCATAATGAGTGAAATTAAAGCAGAAACACAATGTTTGGAGTTTAAGTTGGCAAGAATTCCCTAACAATCGGTTTTTATAGAGCACTGCATTGCTATCTTCTGAAAACAACATTTTAAGACTTCTAAAACAGTATTGGAAAGCTTGTAACTGTGGTATGATTCAAATCTAAGGAAAAGGGTAGTCGACCTGACAATATTATAGAGCACAATGACTGATCCAGAGCCTAATATTCTAAATGCCTCTCTAGCTGCCATCAGCATCAAACTGCCACAATTCTGGCCTGCTGACCCAGAGTTTGGTTCACTTAAATAGAGGTGCAGTTCACTACAAAGTGAATTACTTCTAAAAGACCGTTCGATTACGTTGTCAGTTCCTCAGCCATGAATTTCCTGTAAAGTTAGAGAATCTTTCTCGTAGACACCAGACGACAGCTCCATACAAACATCCTTAAAAGCGAACTCTTCAAGCGTACAGCTGCCTCGGAGCACGTAAGCTACAAGACAATCATCAGTGGCGAAGAACTAGGAGATGTAAGCCGACTCAGCTATTGCGTCCGAATGCAGCAACTTCTTGGTGAAAAAACTCAGGACCTCAGCAGATTGAACTCTTCGTGAACTGTTTTTTACAAAGGGGGTTGCTGTCTCAACGTCCATATGGTACTGCATCAGCTGACACCCTCCTTGGACCTGAGCAAGTGGAGACTGTGCAGACAAAGTAATGGAAAGTGGAACACCTACAGTCGCTCAACCTCCACCCAGCAAAAAAACTCTAAGTTACTCTATGTGTAAGAGTTCTCGACCTGGCTGACGTAATTTAATAAGTGACCACGAAGGACCCAGATATACAGACACCAAAAACTCCTTTCACAACCGTCCAGCTCCAAAAACTCTCACCTGGATGACCTCTCTGCTCGGTACCATGATAAGTTTGGGGAAGCTGTACAGGAAATGCAGGAAGCACTGTAGTTTGGGAAACACCCAGGGGCGGACATTAGCGGGCAACAGGCGGTTCCATCCAACATTTCAGTCACCTTTTCATGTCAAGTGATAATAACCACATACACATGGGATTTCTTGTGGATAAAGGTTCAGAAGTGAGGGTGATACCTCCTACGGCCAGATGATCGCTAATTGCCAGTGGGATTAACTCACCCTTACAGCAGTCAATAACACTGTAGATTGTCTTATGGGCAGTTGGTCTGGACCTTCGCCTCAGATGTCCACCTACCTTGGATTGTTCATTGCATGATGGTGCAAACAAAGACCATTTTAGTTGCTCGATTTGCTTCAACACTTCAGACTGCTGGCTAAACATGAGGGAAAGCAACAATTGACCTGATGGTCTACACATAGATCGTGTTCAACGGTATGGTACTATTCTCCTAAGTCCATATCTTTCCCCCAAGGAAACATGACAATAACCAGATATCAAACAAATTGTTCTGATTTTCCCACTCTCACGCAAATCTCTTTGCTAGGACATCTCTATTTTAGGCATGAAGCACCCACCCACATCAGACTGTGGCACCTGTGTCTGCGTCCAAGACAACGGTCCAATTCTTTGCAAAGCAGGGTTTGACAATGTTAACCCGGGAATACAGACCGTAACCCTGGGCGTCGCCCCTAACAGGTGCCCAAGAAGTGGGATTGGGTCCTTGGGATTCTCCCTTCAAC
>NW_024537007.1:0-8426 GCF_016097555.1 Gigantopelta aegis | reverse complement strand
AAATTTAGCGAAAACGTTGCAAAAAGCTGTCTCTAATAATTTGAATAGATTGGAGGCAAACGATATGGACAATACAGAAAACGTCTATAGGATTTTTGTCGCGAGTATAATTTAATTCCGCGTACTGTATCATAGCGGAATGTTTCCCAGATCCTTATCTCTCCCCAGTCATCTTACCTAACGTAAGGCAGAACTTAGCAAATTACACCAAAAAACAGAAATTATCCCGGATACATTTCTCTCCCCCAGCCTACTTACGTTTTAATTGTATAGATATAAGACAATAAAACTCTCTTTTACCCGGTTTCAATTCCAAGGCTTTGCTACCTTTTCACGGTCGAGACGGAAACGAATTGCATAATAAAAAACCCGTAACTAACCCAGATTCTTATACTCTCCCCAGCGTTTCTTCGCATGGAAAAGGGTGGGACACAACAAATTACACGATAAAAGTCAATATACATGATACATGTCTCTCCCCAAGTTTCTTACATTTTAATCTGTTGATATAAACACAATAAATGTCTCTTTTAGCCCAGTCTCTACCAAGCTTCGTTAACATGATACATGTCTCTCCCCAGCCTTCTTACATTTCAAGGCGTTGATATAAACACAATAAAACCTCAAACTAACCCACATCCTTGTCTTTACTACAGTTTAAAAAGGGCATAACATAGGAAATTCACAATAAAAGTCATAACCCAGATCCTTCTCTCTAACCACCTTTGTTTCGCTTGAATGGGCGGGACTCAACAAATTACACGATAAAAGGACATGATACATGTCTCTCCACACATTACATTTTAATCGGTTGAATCACACAATAAATGTCTCCTTTTACCCGTCCCTCTTACAAGCTTCGGTAACATGATACATGTCCTCTCCCCCGCCTTCTTACATCAAGCGTTTGATATAACATCAATAAAACCTTAACTAACCCACCTCCTTGTCTTTACTCAGCGTTCTTACGTTTAAAAGGGCAGAACATAGGAAATTACACAATAAAACTAGTCATAAACGCCAGACCCTTTCTCTTACCTCAAACACTTTGTGTTCGCTATGAATGGGCGGGCACTGAACAAATACACGATTAACAGTCATTACACATGATACATGTCTTTCCCCCAGCCTTCGTACGTTTCAATTGTTGATATAGTCACAACAAACAAAACAATCTCTTTTCACCCACTTTCTACCCCCCCCTAGCTTTGGTTACATTTTCAAGGTCGAGACGTAACGAATTGACAACAAAACCGGTAACTAACGCAGATCCTTCACATTTTTAAAGAACAGGACGCAACAAATTGCACATTAAAAACAGTAATTAACGCAGAAACCTGTCAGTCTCCCAAGCGTTGGTTACGTTTTCATGGTCGAGGCGCAGTGAATTATACAGTAAAACCGTTACCTAACCCAGTTCCTTGTCTTTCCTCAGGCTTCTTACGATTAAAAGGGTAGAACGTAGCAAATTACACAATAAAATAGTCACAAACCCAAGATCCTTCACTCTCCCCAGCCTTTGTGTGTTGGCTGAAAAGGGCGGGACATGACAAATTACCGATCAAACAGTCAATTATACATGATTCATTTCAATCTCCCCCAGCGTCCCTTACAATTTTAATTTGTTGAGATAAGACAATAAAACTCTCTTTACCCCGATTTTCTTCCAAGCTTTGCTACCTATTCAGGTCGAGTAGTAACGAATTGCACATAAAACCCGTAACTAACCCAGATTCTTTACTCTACCCAGCGTTTTCTTTCGCATGAAAGGGTGGGACACAACAAATTAACACGATAAAGTCATTATAACATGATACAATGTCTCCCCCAGCCTTCTTACATTTTTAATCTGTTGATATAACACAATAAAGGTCTCTTTACCCAGTCTCTACCCAAGCTTCGTGTTACTGATTTCAAGGTCCCGACGTAACCGATACATTGCACAATTGAAAAACACATATAACTAACCTAGATCTTCCTTGCCCACCCTTTCTTTCGCTTGAAAGGTCAGGACCTAAACAAGTTACGTTATAAAAACAGCCTTGTGTGCGTTTTAAATTACACATAATAATATAAAGTATTCATAAACCCAGATCCGTATCTCTGCTCAGCCTTCTTACGTTTGAATGGAAAAGTTCCAAAAATGTACACCAGCATTTCTCATGATACTATCGCTCTAAAGACGGGATTTTTTTGTCTAGAGGTTGATATAACAAAGAATGGGGGGAATACAAAGAAAGAAAGATTTTTTTTTGATTGTTTTTGTGGGCGAGGGTGGGGGTGGGGTGGGGGTGGGGTTGGGGGTATTCTATCCACTACCTCCTACCCACCTCTGAGCTTCCTATCACATTACATGTGTTAAAGGGGCAGACATAGGACATTACACAAATAAATCATTTAAACCAGAACTTACCTTTCACTGGATTCGAACCACCAGGACTGAACAAATCCTCCAGCCCGATATTGATAATGGGCTTCGTTTGCGTTACCAATGTACCGCTTAAACGACTCGCGCATACAGCGACAAGCTTCTGGCAACAGTCAAAACGTAGGTCATCATTGATGGGAACGTTAATCACGTAATTCACATAAACACACTATATGAAGTTTTTAATCACAGGTCACGGTGGTACACGAAATTTTTTGTAATAAAAAGGTACCTAGTACAAACCGACCGGAACTGAATGTGAGGCGTAGGAGTGAAATTAAGCGAACAAACAGTGACAAAACGCAGCCTGTCTCTCCCAATATTTTATAAGATTGGGGAGGCGATTGAATTTATACAGAAAACCGTCTATAGATTTTTGTCGCGAGTATAATTTTAATTCCGCGTAACTGTACATACACGGAAATAAGTTTCCCCAGATCCTTATCTCTCCCCAGTCATCTTACTTAACGTAAGGCAGGACAATACACCATTACACAGATCAAAGTCATTATACAATGATACATTTCTCTCCCCAGCCTACTTACAGTTTTTAATTGTTGATATAAGACAATAAAACTCTCTTTTACCCGGTTTTTCTTCCAAGCTTTGCTACCTTTCCCACGGTCGAGACGTAAACAATTGCACAATAAAACCCGTAACTAACCCAGATTCCTTACTCTCCCCAGCGTTTCCCTTCGCATGAAAGGGGTGGGACACACAACACAAAAGTCACACGATCCATGTCTCCGCCCCAAGTTGTCTTAAATTCTTGAATCTGTTGATATCACACAATAACTGCCTTTTTTAGCCAGTGCTCTACCAAGCTTCGTTACATTACATTCCCCCCAGCTTCTGATTTAAGGCGTTGATACTACACACTAAAACCTAACTAAGACCCAGCCTCCTTGTCTTTACTCAGTTTCTCCTAGGTACTTTTAAAAGCGGGCAGAACATAGGGATTACCGTGTAATACCCAGCCTTCGTCTACCCACCACATATTGGTTTCGTACTTGCGGCGGGACATGAAATTATCTGAATAAAATCACATGTATATCATCCACAGCCACTACATTTTAATCTGTTGATATAACATTTCACCCGAGCGCTTCGATATAGGGGGGCTACCCCCAGCCTTCTTACAATTTCAAAGCGTAAAATAACCAATAACTAACCCACCTCCTTGTCTTACTCAGCTTTCTTACGTTTAAAAGGGCAGAACATAGGAAATAATACACAATAAAAAATAGTCAAATAAACCACAGACCCTTCTCTCTACCCAACCTTTGTTTCGCTTGAATGGGCGGGACTGAACAAAAACTTACCACGATAAAACAGTCATTACACATGATACATGTCTTTCCCCGCCTTCGTACGTTTCAATTGTGATATATCACAACAAAACTCTCTCTTTTACACCACTTTCTACCAAAGCTTTGTTACATTTTCAAGGTCGAGACGGATAACGAATTGCACAACAAAAACACCGTCAAACTAACGCAGATCCTTCACATTTTAAAGAACAGGACGCAACAATTGGCACATTAAAACAGTAATTAACGCAGAAACCTGTCTCTCCCAAGCGTTGAGTTACGTTTTAACATGGTCGAGGCGCAGTGAATTATACAGTGTCAAAACCGTTACTAACCCCAGCTCCTTGTCTTTCCTCAGGCTTCTTACGATTAAAAGGTAGAACGTAGCAAATTACACATAAAAACCTAAAATAGTCACAAACCCAGATCCTTCACTCTCCCCAGCCTGTTGTTTGGCTTGAAAGGGCGGGACATGACAAATAAACACGATTCAAACAGTCATTATACCATGATTCATTTCTCTCCCCAGCGTCCTTACATTTTAATTGTATGATATAAGACAATAAAACTCTACTTTTACCCGAATTTCTTCCAAGCTTTGCTACCTATTCAAGGTCGAGTAGTAACGAATTGCACAATAAAACCCGATAACTAACCCAGATTCTTTACTCTACCCAGCTGTTTTTCTTCGCATGAAAGGGTGGGACACAACAATTACACGATAAAAGAGTCATTATACACCTGATACATGTCTCTCCCCAGCCTTCTTACATTTTAATCTGTTGATATAAGACAATAAAAATGTCTCTTTTACCCAGTCTCTACCAAGCTTCGTTACATTTTCAAGGTCCAGACGTAACGAATTGCACAATAAAACCGTAACTAACCTAGATCCTTCACTCTGCCCACCCTTCTTTCGCTTGAAAGGTCGGGACATAAACAATTACACAATAAAACAGCCTTTGTGCGTTTAAAGGTTGCAATATAGGATATAAAGTATTCATAAACCCAGATCCGTATCTCTGCTCAGCCTTCTTACGTTTCGAAAAGTTCCAAACGTTCCAGCATTTTCTATCTATCGCTCTAAAGAGGGATTTTTTTCTTTGAGGTTTATATAGAAAAGACGGGGGGGAATACAAACGAAAGAAGATTTTTTTTTTTTTTTTTTTTTCCGAGGAGGGTGGGGGGTGGGGTGGGGTGGGGATGGGGGTATTCTATCCACTACTCCTACCTTCAATTCTGAGCTTCCTATTCACATTACATGTGGTATATGACATGGACATTACAAACAATCATTTAAATAGAACTTACCTTTCATGGATTCGAACCACCAGCCTCCAGCCTCGATATTTGGCTCGTTTGTACCAACCGCTTAAACGACTGCGCTACAGCGACAAGCTTCTGGAAACAGTCAAAACAGTAGTAGTCATTGATGGAACGTTATACGTAATTCACATAAATATTGATTTTTTAATCAAGCACGTGGTACAGAATTTTTTGTAATAAAAAAGGTAGTACATACCGAAAACTGAATGTGAGGGTAGGAGTGAAAATTAAGCGAAAACGTTGCAAAAAGCTGTCTCTAATATTTGATAAGATTTGGGGAAACGATTGGACAATACAGAAAACGTCTATAGATTTTTTGTCGCGAGTATAATTTAATTCCGCGTACTGTACATAGCGGAATGTTTTCCCAGATCCTTATCTCTCCCCAGTCATCTTACCTTTTGTAAGGCAGAACTCGTAGCAAATTCTACACAAAAAAAAACCAGACATTATCCCTGATACATTTTCTCTCCCCAGCCTACTTACGTTTTAATTGTTGATATAAGACAATAAACACTCTCTTTTACCCGGTTTCTCCAAGCTTTGCTACCTTTTCAAGGTCGAGACGTAACGAATTGCATAATAAAACCCGTAACTAACCCAGATTCTTTACTCTCCCCAGCGTTTCTTTCGCAGAAAGGGTGGGACACAACAAATTACACGATAAAAGTCATTATACATGATACATGTCTCTCCCCAAGTTTCTTACATTTTAATCTGTTGATATAACACAATAAATGTCTCTTTTCACCCAGTCTCTACCAAGCTTCGTTACATGCCATACATGTCTCTCCCCAGCCTTCTTACATTTCAAGCGTTGATATAACACAATAAAACCTCAACTAACCCACCTCCTATGTCTTTACTCAATGTTTTCTTACGTTTAAAAAGGGCAGAACATAGGAAATTACACAATAAATATAGTCATAAACCCAGACCCTTCTCTCTACCCAACCTTGGTTTCGCTTGAATGGGCGGGGACTGAACAAATTACACGATAAAAACAGTCATTACACATGATACATGTCTTTACCCCAGCCTTCGTACGTTTTCACTTGTTTGATAATATCACAACAAAAACTCTCTTTTACCCACTTTCTACCAAGCTTTGTTACATTTCAAGGTCGAGACGTAACGAATTGCACACCAAAACCGTAACTAACGCAGATCCTTCACATTTTAAAAGAACAGGACGCAAACAAATTGCACATTAAACACAGTAATTAACGCAGAAACCTGTCTCTCCCAAGCGTCGCAACGTTACGTTTTCATGGTCGAGGGACGCAGTGAATTATACAGTAAAAACCGTATACTAAACACCCAGTTCCTTGTCTTTCCTCAGGCTTCTTACGATTAAAAGGGTAGAACGTAGCCCAATTATAGTTTACAATAAAATAGTCACAAACCCAGATCCTTCACTTCTCCCCAAACCAGCCTTTGTTTGGCTTGAAAGGGCGGGACATGACAAATTACACGATCAAACAGTCATTATACATGATTCATTTCTCTCCCCAGCGTCCCTACATTTTAAATTGTTGTAATAAGACAATAAAACTCTTTTACCCGATTTACTTCCAAGCTTTGCATACCTATTCCAAGGTCGAGTAAGTAACGAATTGCACAATAAAACCCGTAACTAACCCAGATTCTTTACTCTCCCAGCGTATATCTTTCGCATGAAAGGGTGGGGACACAACAAATTACACGATAAAAGTCATTATACATGATACATGTCTCTCCCCAAATAGTTTCTTACATTTTAATCTGTTGATATAACACAATAAATAAAGTCTCTTTTACCCAGTCTCTACCAAGCTTCGTTACATGATAAATGTCTCTCCCCAGCCTTCTTACATAATTTCAAGCGTTGATATAACACAATAAAACTTCAAACTAACCCACCTCCTTGTCTTTACACTCAGTTTTCTTACGTTTAAAAGGGCAGGGAACATAGGAAATTACACCAATAAAATAGTCCATAAACCCAGATCTACTCTATTGTCTACTATATACCCAACCTTTGTTTCGCTTGTAAGTGGTAGCGTGTTTGTTTCCAAACAAATTCACACGATACGAGTCAATTAATACATGATACATGATCAGTCTTCCCCAGCCTTCCTACATTTATTCATCCTGAATTGATAGAAAAGAATAAATGGTCTCTCTTTACCCAGTCTCTACCAGCTTCGTTAGCCATTGATACATGTCTCTCCCCCAGCCTTCTTACATGTTCAATGCGTATTGATATAAACACACACATAAAACCTTAACTAATCCCACCTCCTTGTGGTTTATCAGCTTTCTTACGTTTAAAAGGGCAGAAAGCATAGGAAATTAACAACCAATAAAATAGTATATAAACCCAGACCCTTCTCTCTACCAAAGGACTTTGTTTCGATTGAATGGGAGGGACCATGAACCAATTACACGATAAAACAGTCGACATTACACATGATACATGCTCTTTCCCCAGCCTTCGTACGTTTTCAATTGGTGGATATATCACAACAAAACTCTCTTTTACCCACTTTCTACCAAGCTTTGTTACATTTTCAAGGTCGAGACGTAAACGAATATGCACAACAACAAACCGTAAAACTCCTCCTAACGCAGATCCTCACATTTTAAAGAACAGGACGCAACAAATTGCCACACATTAAAACAGTAAATTAACGCAGAAGGAAAAGAACTGTCTCTCCCAAGCGTTGTTTGACGTTTTCATGGTCGAGGCGCAGTGAAATTATACAGTAAAACCGTTACTAACCAGGCTCCTTGTCTGTCCATCAGGCTTCTTACGATTTAAAAGGGTAGAAACGTAGCAAATTACAAATAAAATAAGTCACAAAACCAGATCCTTAACTCTGTCCCCAGCCTTTGTTTGGCTTCTGAAGGGCGGGGACATGACACATTACACGCTTCAAACAGGAATATAAACATGATTCATTCTATCCCCAGAGTCCTTACCTTTAATTGGTGGGATTTTTTGTTATTTTAAGACAATTATAAAACGCGTTTTGTACCCGATTTCTTCCAAGCTTTCATACCATATCAAGGTCGAGTAGTAAACGAATTGCACATAAAACCCGTAAACTAACCCAGATTCCTTTACCTTACCCATCGTTTCTTTCGCATGAAAGGGTGGGACACAACAAATTACACGATAAAAGTACATTATACATGATCAAGGTCATTCTCCCCAGCCTTCTTACATCTTTAATTCTGTTGATATAACACAATAAATGTCTACTTTTACCCAGTCTCTACCAAGCTTCGTTACATTTTCAGGTCCAGACGTAACGAATTGCACAATAAAACCGTAACTAACCTAGATCCTTCACTCTGCCCACCCTTTCTTTCGCTTG
>NW_024537006.1:0-6653 GCF_016097555.1 Gigantopelta aegis | reverse complement strand
TAATTAAAAGACAGCCCTTTACCATGAAGATAGTGAGGTTATGAGTTAGTATTATCGTGTGTAAAATAGGGCTTGGCCAGTAGGGTTGCACGGGATCAGAGGTTTGTGATTTGTCGATACGTTTTGGAGCCATGAAATTGGGGGGTGGGTTATCGTAAAATGGTAATAAGTCCCTGAAAAATTAAAGTGGTTGGAACCTGTTGACTCCCGCAGAGGGGAAGAATTGGTTTGTTAAGGGGATTACCTTTAATAGACAAGGTTAATCCTAGAGCGGGGTGATCCAAATTTGTGGCATTCGCACTAGCCTGGCTGTAACCTCGGGTTATTGAGACAGGAGGGTATGTGATAAACACTCCTGATAGGGTTAGGAAAAAGTAGGTATTGTCACATCAATTTGCTAAAATGTTATTTTGACAGACTGCCGATAGTTCCAGAGAGACCGGTCCAAATTGAGAGACACTCAATTTCCTGTGATGACGTCAAGACTGCAGAGGTCAAGTTGGCCAACGACCAGATTCTAGCAGACTTGAACCCCCAGCAAGCAAAAGTTGACTACGTTGAAACAAGACAATGTTTCCATTTGTCAGAAAAACTTCCAACGGTTACCAACACCTTAAGCCAAGATGTGCGCTTGGAACCCAACGCTACACCGATTCGACAGCATGCCTATCGAGAAACCTGGAAAACGTGCAACGCTGAAAAAGAAGGAAACGAAGTTCCATTGGTCAGGTGAATGCGAGAAGTCATTCAACCGTCTCAAGCAGAGGCGCTACTCGTCTCCCGTGATGGCAGCACCAGACTACCGAATGCCGTTCAAGCTAGCTGTTGGTGCCAGTGACGTGGGTGCTGGAGCTGTGCTGTTCCAAGAAGACGAAGACGGACTGGACCATCCTAATGAAAGCCTCCAACCAGAGAGTTTTGAGATGGAGTCTTCCTCTGCAAGAATACCCAATTACCATTGGACATATCAAGGGCACATCCAATGTAATCGCTGATGCCCTGTCCCGAAGTTGAACGTTATGATAATGTGTTGACATTCTTTATTTCTGTTTTGTTTATATATATTTTATTTGTATACCAGGGACTCAGAGACTCAGTGTGATTACTGGTAGTCACCTTATTATTACATGTGTTATAAATGCCCGTACGCACCTTTTTGTTTTAATGTTGTATATTTCCCTATTCCTAGAGTAGAGGAAATATCCTTTTTGAGGTGGGGGTGTGTGACGGGACATGCTCTTAAATTTGTTTCGCCTGTGGCGATTTTAATTGTGTTAGAGGGCCGTGTGCAGTTCATTGCACGTAGCCCAGGTGGGCAACTTGTTACGTAATACTTCGCGCGATCGGGCATTCCAATATGCACTTAGTCCAGCTGTGGAGGCCATGTGGCGAGTAGTTACGTAATACCTCTGCGAGTGCGGTTTCGACGACCGTGATTTGGCGACGATGGCGTCAGTAAGTCTGACGATCAGAGAGAAATAATACCGCTTGGTCGCGGTGGAAATATCAGATGATAAGGGGAGGTACCGCCTTGTACCCCCAGGCGAATTCTGTTTTATAATAAATAGCTAGTTTTTAGAAATATCGAGGAGAACCAAAAAGGAAGGTATCCCGGGGGAACGTGTCCGTTTGGACTGGTAAATATTTTATTTCTGCTCTGTGTATAACCTTGATGTGATTGATGTGACTTTAAATATTTTAATACTGTATTATACCAATATTCTTTAAACAGTGTCTTCGGTCATCTGACGAAGTAAATCGTAGACTTTTTGTTCTAACATTATACGAGTATTTGGTAATATAAAGCTTAGCCAGTCATCCTAGAAGACCTAGGTAAACTGTAGGTTATTGTCTTTATTGTGATAGGTACCAGTATTAATTCTGTGTTACAAGGTTACTGAAGGAGTAGTTAGGGTTAATTAAAATTAACGCGTTAGGAATAGAGCTGTAATTCATTTATTAATTAAGTTCCCCTGGAAGCGTTTCTAAAATTATCACACGTTACTGAACGAGTAGTAAGGGTTAATTAAAAATTAACCAGTTAGGAATGGTGTTGTAATTCCTTTATTAATTAACTTCTCCTGGAAGCGTTTCTCAATTATCGCACGTGTGGGTGTTGTGTCACGGTGAAGTGTTTGCATATGGTGTAACGAGGCACCTAGAGATTAACTAATTAAGTGATCAGTTCTGGGTTGTTATTATTGCTGTTATTAATTAACTACTACGGCTGTACATTTGTCAGCGTAGGTTAATACAGATTCCAAAGTGTATTGTGTTTTTGTTGTGTTTTCTAGAGAACTAACGTGCTATAATAATATATACTTTATATAAGATCGTATCTCTGATCATACCTAGACGAGCCAAAGCGGTTTTGAACTGCCTGTTACAGTGAGATCTAACAGATATACAGTTAGGAGAGATAGTTTGATAATCGTGTTTTATTCAGTTACGGGAATTATAGAATCCCCGTGACAACTGTTATTTGCAGTAGACCGTGAAACGTAGGTCACAGTGGCATAGTAATAATACGCGACACACCGCCATCCCATGTAATTTCTACATGTGAGGTTTGATGACCCTGTATGCATCTGTATGCAAGATATGGTCCGGACAAGGATTCACTGTTATTTGCAGTAGACCGAGAAACGTAGGTCACAGTGACATAGTAATAGTACGCGACACGCCGCCATTCCATGTTGTCCCTACATATGAGGTTTGATGGCCCTGTATGCAAGATATGGCCCGGACAAGGATGAATTGTTATGTGCAGTAGACCAAGAAGCGTAGGTCACAGTGACATAGTAATAGTACGCGACACACCGCCATCCCATGTTGTTCCTACATGTGAGTTTTGATGATTCTGTATGCATCTGTATGTAGGATATGGTCCGGACAAGAAAACTTTAACATACGGACATGCGGACGGACAACGTTATACCATAATATCACCATATACGGACGTATAAAAATACACTAGAGCTCGTCTCCATAACCTTTTTTTGTTTTGTTTTCTCAAGGCCACGTGTATGTTTCAGACAATGGATAATCTAAACAATAAAATTTAAGCTCTCTGGCCCGGGGAAGGGGTGGGGGGGGGGGGGGGGGTATCGCAGTTCAGACGACCTTATCCCGCGGAAAGGAGAGTTCGGCTCGAAGGGGAAGTAATGCAGAATATCCATTTAAAGTCCTTGTATCTTGTAAAGGGAAACTATTAAACATGATAACACTTGATTCCGACATGTGGTATGTGTGTGTGTGTGTGTGTGTGTGTGTGTGTGTGTGTGTGTGTGTGTGTGTGTGTGTTTGTGTGTCTCTCTGTGTGTGTGCGTGTGTGTGTGTGTGTTTGTCTGTGTATATGTGTGTGTGTGTTTGTGCGTGCGTGTGTGTTGTATGTCTGTGTGTGTGTGTGTGCGTGTGTGTGTGTGTCTGTGTGTGTGTGTTTGCGTGTCTATGTGTTTGTGTATGTGTGTGTGTGTGTGATGTATGTATGTGTGTGTGTGTGTGCGTGTGTGTGTTTGTGTGTGTGTGTGTGTGTGTGCGTGTGTGTGTTTGTGTGTGTGTGTGTGTGTGTCTGTGTGTGTGTATTTGTGTGTGTGTGGAGGGGGGGGGGGGGACTAACATATGGAGGGCGAAAAGCGCTCGAGTTTCAAAGAAGGTCCGAGAGCGTGGCTTCCTTGAACATTTTGAAAACTAGATTTTTTTCCACGATGTGTAATATATGGATATATGTATGGACACTGGATATAGAGGATATTTCGTGGGGGGTTTTTGTTTGTCAAACATGATTTATATCTCATCACGAGTCACGCTTGCGATATGAGATATGAGATATAAATCATATTTGACACAAAAAAACCCATGACATTTTCTATTTATTATATAGCTTTATGGCAATTTACCTTTATTTTTTAAAATCGCAGTAGCAAAATAGTTCCAGCTTTCTTACAGTGAAGAATACACTTTCTACAGTGACGATAACACATTTTAGAGTGAAATAGTGAAATTTTCGCTCTAAAATGTGTTATTGTCACTGAGTGACTGATAACACTTTTATTTCACTGATAGTTTTAGATATTTCACTAAATGTTATACAATAAATGTAAATACTACACGTCTATGGGGTCTGCGGGTGGGTTGCCCCGTAACAAGTTGAAAAGTAGATGTTCTGAAATGCAATTTTCTGCATTCTACAAGTTAAATTCATCATGATAAATATGGGTAAATGCAACATTTTTAAGCATATGTTTACGATGTTTAACATCTGTATATAGGTACATATACTGACTATATATTAACCACCACAGTTCTAGAAGGGGTCCGGGGTGTGCTATCCGGGGCACTATTTCACTAAACAGTGTATGTTTACGTCTGCTCCCAGTTATATCGGTTGTACGTTTGCACGTATTTGGCTTCCACTTCACGTAGAAAATTACATCATTACGGAAGCTGGAATATTTTAAAGACAATAGAAAATGAAATATGTGTAGTTCTAACCATATTTGTTGTACTATACTAGTAATAAGAATTGTGGTTTAGACGTAGATTTACGTTTACGTGTAAAGCTTACGATGTCTTGTGAAACTGGGCCCAGAAACGGAAAACAGGTCGTAGTATTTAAAAAGAACTAGCGTCTGTCCCTTTAACATGTGTGGTAAAATCGATTATTACAACTGTCTCAATTCAACATTTACAACTACGAAATGCAATTTATATATTTAGCTGTGCGTCTACTTTTAAGTTAATTGTTATTCTGTCATCTGTCCTTTATGTAATAACTTAGTATTTAGTACATTAGGGGCTAGCAATCAGACCAATTAGTGTGGAACTAAATTACAGCAATCAAGGACAGTATGGATTTCAAGTATTGCCTCCAATCGTAACAGAGGGCCGGGCGCTATTTCTCGTATAGCCCCAGTGGTACATCGCTCGCCGTGATATGTGTATCGGTCTATTGGATGGTGAATACAAATCCCCTGTCAATGGAGTAGCCCATGAAATGGCGCTATTTCTCGCTCCAGAGCCAGTAGCACCACGACTGGTACAGTCAATGACTGTGGTAAAAAATGGAAAGCATTATCCTGTCTATAGGATGGTGAATATAAAAGATCCCTTGCTGCTAATCGAAAAGAGTAGTCCATGAAGTGGCGACAGCGGATTTTCTCTCTCAATATCCTTAACCATATGTTTGACGCCATATAACCGTAAAACAAATGTGTTGAGTGCGTCGTTAAATAAAACATTTCCTCCATTCCTTCCAGCGTAACAGCTAAGAACTACAAACCGTATCAACAAATATATGTAACTTATACATGAAGAAGAAACCCAAGGAGAACAGCTATGTTGTTCGTACCATTGAGGTTCTCAGTCGCCGTGCAACTCTGTCTGTCATTCACCCAAGAGTTGAGACCTATATTATCTGTATTACTATGCTTAGTTTTGAAACATTCCCGTAAAAGAGACCCAAGGAAAACATACACTGCGTTACATAAATGCTAATACGAACAGTATAGGCGGTCCAACACAAAGCGAACGCTGTGCTTGACCGAGTTTTTAACCTCGCACTCATTGAATGTATTCGCGCTCAGCTGCGTAGCCTTTCGTGACACTGGCATAATATTCAACTGTTCTATGTATGAAAGAGTCGAGATTTCTATTGACTAATATACAGGCATATTTACCTCTGTGCACAAAATATTACACTGACGTAGGAAACACTAGGGGGAAACGGCAAGGGGGGGGCAAGGGGGGTATGCGCCCCCCACTTTTCAGATATTTTGCTTTATATTTGCTATATAATAGTGTACAATTCGTAAATATAAAAGGGCCCCCCCCCCCCCCCCCCCACCACACACACACACTTTTTGGCACCTTAAGCCACTGTATTATTTATATTAGGTGTGGATGGTGGAAAACCGATTTGATAAATCATCAAGTTTAAACTGATCAATCTTAAAGCTATTCTGCACTCAAGACACAGACACCGACCTCAGTGGTTAGAGCGAATTTAACGACTCAACGGGCATGTGTACCGGCCTCGGCGGCGTCATGGTTAAGCCATCGGACATAAGGCTGGTAGGTACAAGGTTCGCAGCCGGGTACCGGCTCCCACCCAGAGCGAGTTTCAACGAATCAAAGGGTAGGTGTACGGCCACTGCACCCGCTTCTCTCTCACTAATCACTAATCACTAACAACTAACCCACTGTCCTGGACAGACAGTCCACATAGGTGTGTGTGCCACGGATAACGTGCTTGGACCGTATTCAGATATAAGCACCAAAACAATTTGAAGAAGAAAGACTCAATGGGTAGGTGTAAGGCTACCGCACCGGGTTCTCTCTTGCCAACTATTAACCTTCAGTCCTGGTCCAGATTGCTTAGGTGGATATAAGCATACACAAATGCACAGATACAGATGATAGGACCTTGACCTGAATTTGAGAGGCTGCACACGACACGAGGTACTTAAGAAAGAAATGTTTTATTTAACGACGCACTCAACACATTTTATTTACGGTTATATGGAGTCAGACATATGGACCACACAGATACTGAGAGAGGAAACCCGCTGTCGCCACTCCATGGGCTACTCTTTTCAATTAGCAGCAAGAGGTATTTTATATGTACCATCCTACAGAGAGGGTAGTACACACCA
>NW_024537005.1:0-10727 GCF_016097555.1 Gigantopelta aegis | reverse complement strand
TACAATCTGTAATCCATCATTTTATTTAGCTAGTAACATTAGGTAATACAGCTTTAACAATAAAATAAATTATCAACTTAATCCAAGGCAGATAATCAAATCTGAAAAAATTGGTTCTGAATCTAGTATAAATTCAAAATGCTTTTCATGAGAGCTAACTAAATGATTATTAAAAAAAAAAAATGATCTGGAGATCTAAGGATATGTTTAACAACCTTATTGTTATGTACAAATAAGAACAGAAGGCACAATAGTGACAACAAATTTAATTATGTTTTTGGTAAAGTTTTTCTTCAAATTTTCTTTAAATTTTGCATAAAACTACAAATTTGTCTAAAATATAACTCAGCACCCTATAAATATGTCAAAATGACAATAAAAATCAACTTCTTTACAAATTTGAGTTTTCAGAATTTCATACTTTAAAAATTAACAATGTTAATGGAAACTAAAGACATTAACCCACTATTGGCACATGCTATTTTTAATATAAAAATAAATTGCTATTAAAATCTTAGTTCAGGTTGCCTATATATAATGCCATATTTAAGAGCAGTTGTATATGGCAAGTCAAATACCATGTAAAAAGAAATTATTGAAATCTTTACAGTATGAATTATAGGCCAAAACCAACTTTTCTTCAGTGCTAACTTTGATTCAAACTCCATTCAGAGCCATGTACAGAGATTATTGTCAAGGTCAAGGTCATTGTGAACTTGCATGATCGAGTGATGGCTAATTAATCAACCAGTATAGTTTAATTAAATAAAATGACAAAATCATAATATTTTTTATTATGCACTGAATATGTGCTATAGGGTGTATACTACCAAATCAAATCCCATAGACGACAATAGTAACATATGTGGCTAAAACTCCTACCTGCAATGTATCAACCGACATAAATGCCACGGATATAAATACTACCACCCCTTACACTTAAAGTGAATCAGAAAAAAATGGGGGTCAAGCTGCTCGTTTCTGAGATAACGGGTAGCGTCTATGACTACCCTAGTTTCGCACAAAATTCGAGTACTTTTTTTTACAGGTACCCCATACATGTTTCAAGCACAAGGCTACTTGACACATTGGTACTAGATGAAATAAAATTGCACTTTTTTTTTTTTACCCAGATGAAACTATTATTTTTTACAACCAACACACTCACATTTATAACCAATCACAGGACTTGTGGTGTTCACTTCTCTATCAAAACTTCGGTGCACCTCCAACTTTGACCCAGCCGGAAGTTATTTCGTTTAGTACTACCTATACTGATAACATACATTTTTCAAAAAGTGTCCAGCTATGTGTCTTTATGACAACCAGGATCTGGTGTATTCTGACATAAACTGACAACCTCACTGAAACTGTTGTTTCTACAGTGCAACCTAATATAATGTACACCTAAAAAGCATATATATTGCATATAGTTTTGTACAAATGCAATATGTCATATTAAACAACAAAATGTTTTAAAATAAAACTCCTGAAGATATTTACTTTCAGTTGGGTGTGTGTACTCAGGTATATATATAGAGACAACAAAGATAGTCAGAGTACCTCTACCCCTTTAAAGAATTCCATTAAAACACATGCACTTGATTGACCCCTAGATTATGAAGACCTTAACAGGCATATCAAAGAAATATCAGTATTAAAACAATACACTGTCTGAGGAAGGAAACACAAACATGACTGTACCTGTATGAAGTAATGACTTAATGTCCTGAACATTAGTGTTGGGAGGAAATCCTGTATGCTGGGTGTGGGTGTCTTCAAGTTACCAGGTGTGGGAATTTCAAATCCATCGGCCATGCTGATTTTCATAATGAACCATCAAAACTATTGGCAGCCACCAATATTCCTGACTATATTTTATTTATAGCCTACTGTAGTTGGAGGTTTTAATAGTTGTGATATCTGGAATAATCATGCAGCTTTAACACATTTATTTTTGATTAATTACTGAAAAAAACTATTTTTAAATGACAAAATTACCAGAACATCTATTTTCTTGCATTATTTTCTAGTCCGGATGAATACAATATGTACATTAGATGTATTCCTACAATCTGTAATCCAGCATTTTATTTAGCTAGTAACATTAGGTAATACAGCTTTAACAATAAAATAAATTATCAACTTAATCCAAGGCAGATAATCAAATCTGAAAAAATTGGTTCTGAATCTAGTATAAACTCAAAATGCTTTTCATGAGAGCTAACTAAGTGATTATTAAAAAAAAAAAATGATCTGGAGATCTAAGTATATGTTTAACAACCTTATTGTTATGTACAAATAAGAACAGAAGGCACAATAGTGACAACAAATTTAATTATGTTTTTGGTAAAGTTTTTCTTCAAATTTACTTTAAATTTTGCATAAAACTACAAATTTGTCTAAAATATAACTTAGCACCCTATAAATATGTCAAAATGACAATAAAAATCAACTTCTTTACAAATTTGAGTTTTCAGAATTTCATACATAAAAAATTAACAATGTTAATGGAAACTAAAGACATTAACCCACTATTGGCACATGCTATTTTTAATATAAAAATAAATTGCTATTAAAATCTTAGTTCAGGTTGCCTATATATAATACCATATTTAAGAGCAGTTGTATATGGCAAGTCAAATACCATGTAAAAAGAAATTATTGAAATCTTTACAGTATGAATTATAGGCCAAAACCAACTTTTCTTCAGTGCTAACTTTGATTCAAACTCCATTCAGAGCCATGTACAGAGATTATTGTCAAGGTCAAGGTCATTGTGAACTTGCATGATCGAGTGATGGCTAATTAAT
This sequence comes from Gigantopelta aegis, assembly GCF_016097555.1. Classification (NCBI taxonomy): domain Eukaryota; kingdom Metazoa; phylum Mollusca; class Gastropoda; order Neomphalida; family Peltospiridae; genus Gigantopelta; species Gigantopelta aegis. The sequence continues at coordinate 7,914 of NW_024537005.1, read as the reverse complement.
CAACCAGTATAGTTTAATTAAATAAAATGACAAAATCATAATATTTTTTATTATGCACTGAATATGTGCTATAGGGTGTATACTACCAAATCAAATCCCATAGACGACAATAGTAACATATGTGGCTAAAACTCCTACCTGCAACGTATCAACCGACATAAACGCCACGGATATAAATACTACCACCCCTTACACTTAAAGTGAATCAGAAAAAAATGGGGGTCAAGCTGCTCGTTTCTGAGATAACGGGTAGCGTCTATGACTACCCTAGTTTCGCACAAAATTCGAGTACTTTTTTTTACAGGTACCCCATACATGTTTCAAGCACAAGGCTACTTGACACATTGGTACTAGATGAAATAAAATTGCACTTTTTTTTTTTTACCCAGATGAAACTATTATTTTTTACAACCAACACACTCACATTTATAACCAATCACAGGACTTGTGGTGTTCACTTCTCTATCAAAAGTTCGGTGCACCTCCAACTTTGACCCAGCCGGAAGTTATTTGGTTTAGTACTACCTATACTGATAACATACATTTTTCAAAAAGTGTCCAGCTATGTGTCTTTATGACAACCAGGATCTGGTGTATTCTGACATAAACTGACAACCTCACTGAAACTGTTGTTTCTACAGTGCAACCTAATATAATGTACACCTAAAAAAGCATATATATTGCATATAGTTTTGTACAAATGCAATATGTCATATTAAACAACAAAATGTTTTAAAATAAAACTCCTGAAGATATTTACTTTCAGTTGGGTGTGTGTACTCAGGTATATATGTAGAGACAACAAAGATAGTCAGAGTACCTCTACCCCTTTAAAGAATTCCATTAAAACACATGCACTTGATTGACCCCTAGATTATGAAGACCTTAACAGGCACATCAAAGAAATATCAGTATTAAAAAAATACACTGTCTGAGGAAGGAAACACAAACATGACTGTACCTGTATGAAGTAATGACTTAATGTCCTGAACATTAGTGTTGGGAGGAAATCCTGTATGCTGGGTGTGGGTGTCTTCAAGTTACCAGGTGTGGGAATTTCAAATCCATCGGCCATGCTGATTTTCATAATGAACCATCAAAACTATTGGCAGCCACCAATATTCCTGACTATATTTTATTTATAGCCTACTGTAGTTGGAGGTTTTAATAGTTGTGATATCTGGAATAATCATGCAGCTTTAACACATTTATTTTTGATTAATTACTGAAAAAAACTATTTTTAAATGACAAAATTACCCGAACATCTATTTTCTTGCATTATTTTCTAATCCGGATGAATACAATATGTACATTAGATGTATTCCTACAATCTGTAATCCAGCATTTTATTTAGCTAGTAACATTAGGTAATACAGCTTTAACAATAAAATAAATTATCAACTTAATCCAAGGCAGATAATCAAATCTGAAAAAATTGGTTCTGAATCTAGTATAAACTCAAAATGCTTTTCATGAGAGCTAACTAAGTGATTATTAAAAAAAAAAATGATCTGGAGATCTAAGTATATGTTTAACAACCTTATTGTTATGTACAAATAAGAACAGAAGGCACAATAGTGACAACAAATTTAATTATGTTTTTGGTAAAGTTTTTCTTCAAATTTACTTTAAATTTTGCATAAAACTACAAATTTGTCTAAAATATAACTTAGCACCCTATAAATATGTCAAAATGACAATAAAAATCAACTTCTTTACAAATTTGAGTTTTCAGAATTTCATACATAAAAAATTAACAATGTTAATGGAAACTAAAGACATTAACCCACTATTGGCACATGCTATTTTTAATATAAAAATAAATTGCTATTAAAATCTTAGTTCAGGTTGCCTATATATAATACCATATTTAAGAGCAGTTGTATATGGCAAGTCAAATACCATGTAAAAAGAAATTATTGAAATCTTTACAGTATGAATTATAGGCCAAAACCAACTTTTCTTCAGTGCTAACTTTGATTCAAACTCCATTCAGAGCCATGTACAGAGATTATTGTCAAGGTCAAGGTCATTGTGAACTTGCATGATCGAGTGATGGCTAATTAATCAACCAGTATAGTTTAATTAAATAAAATGACAAAATCATAATATTTTTTATTATGCACTGAATATGTGCTATAGGGTGTATACTACCAAATCAAATCCCATAGACGACAATAGTAACATATGTGGCTAAAACTCCTACCTGCAACGTATCAACCGACATAAACGCCACGGATATAAATACTACCACCCCTTACACTTAAAGTGAATCAGAAAAAAATGGGGGTCAAGCTGCTCGTTTCTGAGATAACGGGTAGCGTCTATGACTACCCTAGTTTCGCACAAAATTCGAGTACTTTTTTTTACAGGTACCCCATACATGTTTCAAGCACAAGGCTACTTGACACATTGGTACTAGATGAAATAAAATTGCACTTTTTTTTTTTTACCCAGATGAAACTATTATTTTTTACAACCAACACACTCACATTTATAACCAATCACAGGACTTGTGGTGTTCACTTCTCTATCAAAAGTTCGGTGCACCTCCAACTTTGACCCAGCCGGAAGTTATTTGGTTTAGTACTACCTATACTGATAACATACATTTTTCAAAAAGTGTCCAGCTATGTGTCTTTATGACAACCAGGATCTGGTGTATTCTGACATAAACTGACAACCTCACTGAAACTGTTGTTTCTACAGTGCAACCTAATATAATGTACACCTCAAAAAGCATATATATTGCATATAGTTTTGTACAAATGCAATATGTCATATTAAACAACAAAATGTTTTAAAATAAAACTCCTGAAGATATTTACTTTCAGTTGGGTGTGTGTACTCAGGTATATATGTAGAGACAACAAAGATAGTCAGAGTACCTCTACCCCTTTAAAGAATTCCATTAAAACACATGCACTTGATTGACCCCTAGATTATGAAGACCTTAACAGGCACATCAAAGAAATATCAGTATTAAAAAAATACACTGTCTGAGGAAGGAAACACAAACATGACTGTACCTGTATGAAGTAATGACTTAATGTCCTGAACATTAGTGTTGGGAGGAAATCCTGTATGCTGGGTGTGGGTGTCTTCAAGTTACCAGGTGTGGGAATTTCAAATCCATCGGCCATGCTGATTTTCATAATGAACCATCAAAACTATTGGCAGCCACCAATATTCCTGACTATATTTTATTTATAGCCTACTGTAGTTGGAGGTTTTAATAGTTGTGATATCTGGAATAATCATGCAGCTTTAACACATTTATTTTTGATTAATTACTGAAAAAAACTATTTTTAAATGACAAAATTACCCGAACATCTATTTTCTTGCATTATTTTCTAATCCGGATGAATACAATATGTACATTAGATGTATTCCTACAATCTGTAATCCAGCATTTTATTTAGCTAGTAACATTAGGTAATACAGCTTTAACAATAAAATAAATTATCAACTTAATCCAAGGCAGATAATCAAATCTGAAAAAATTGGTTCTGAATCTAGTATAAACTCAAAATGCTTTTCATGAGAGCTAACTAAGTGATTATTAAAAAAAAAAAATGATCTGGAGATCTAAGTATATGTTTAACAACCTTATTGTTATGTACAAATAAGAACAGAAGGCACAATAGTGACAACAAATTTAATTATGTTTTTGGTAAAGTTTTTCTTCAAATTTACTTTAAATTTTGCATAAAACTACAAATTTGTCTAAAATATAACTTAGCACCCTATAAATATGTCAAAATGACAATAAAAATCAACTTCTTTACAAATTTGAGTTTTCAGAATTTCATACATAAAAAATTAACAATGTTAATGGAAACTAAAGACATTAACCCACTATTGGCACATGCTATTTTTAATATAAAAATAAATTGCTATTAAAATCTTAGTTCAGGTTGCCTATATATAATACCATATTTAAGAGCAGTTGTATATGGCAAGTCAAATACCATGTAAAAAGAAATTATTGAAATCTTTACAGTATGAATTATAGGCCAAAACCAACTTTTCTTCAGTGCTAACTTTGATTCAAACTCCATTCAGAGCCATGTACAGAGATTATTGTCAAGGTCAAGGTCATTGTGAACTTGCATGATCGAGTGATGGCTAATTAATCAACCAGTATAGTTTAATTAAATAAAATGACAAAATCATAATATTTTTTATTATGCACTGAATATGTGCTATAGGGTGTATACTACCAAATCAAATCCCATAGACGACAATAGTAACATATGTGGCTAAAACTCCTACCTGCAACGTATCAACCGACATAAACGCCACGGATATAAATACTACCACCCCTTACACTTAAAGTGAATCAGAAAAAAATGGGGGTCAAGCTGCTCGTTTCTGAGATAACGGGTAGCGTCTATGACTACCCTAGTTTCGCACAAAATTCGAGTACTTTTTTTTACAGGTACCCCATACATGTTTCAAGCACAAGGCTACTTGACACATTGGTACTAGATGAAATAAAATTGCACTTTTTTTTTTTTACCCAGATGAAACTATTATTTTTTACAACCAACACACTCACATTTATAACCAATCACAGGACTTGTGGTGTTCACTTCTCTATCAAAAGTTCGGTGCACCTCCAACTTTGACCCAGCCGGAAGTTATTTGGTTTAGTACTACCTATACTGATAACATACATTTTTCAAAAAGTGTCCAGCTATGTGTCTTTATGACAACCAGGATCTGGTGTATTCTGACATAAACTGACAACCTCACTGAACTGTTGTTTCTACAGTGCAACCTAATATAATGTACACCTCAAAAAGCATATATATTGCATATAGTTTTGTACAAATGCAATATGTCATATTAAACAACAAAATGTTTTAAAATAAAACTCCTGAAGATATTTACTTTCAGTTGGGTGTGTGTACTCAGGTATATATATAGAGACAACAAAGATAGTCAGAGTACCTCTACCCCTTTAAAGAATTCCATTAAAACACATGCACTTGATTGACCCCTAGATTATGAAGACCTTAACAGGCACATCAAAGAAATATCAGTATTAAAAAATACACTGTCTGAGGAAGGAAACACAAACATGACTGTACCTGTATGAAGTAATGACTTAATGTCCTGAACATTAGTGTTGGGAGGAAATCCTGTATGCTGGGTGTGGGTGTCTTCAAGTTACCAGGTGTGGGAATTTCAAATCCATCGGCCATGCTGATTTTCATAATGAACCATCAAAACTATTGGCAGCCACCAATATTCCTGACTATATTTTATTTATAGCCTACTGTAGTTGGAGGTTTTAATAGTTGTGATATCTGGAATAATCATGCAGCTTTAACACATTTATTTTTGATTAATTACTGAAAAAAACTATTTTTAAATGACAAAATTACCCGAACATCTATTTTCTTGCATTATTTTCTAATCCGGATGAATACAATATGTACATTAGATGTATTCCTACAATCTGTAATCCAGCATTTTATTTAGCTAGTAACATTAGGTAATACAGCTTTAACAATAAAATAAATTATCAACTTAATCCAAGGCAGATAATCAAATCTGAAAAAATTGGTTCTGAATCTAGTATAAACTCAAAATGCTTTTCATGAGAGCTAACTAAGTGATTATTAAGAAAAAAAAATGATCTGGAGATCTAAGTATATGTTTAACAACCTTATTGTTATGTACAAATAAGAACAGAAGGCACAATAGTGACAACAAATTTAATTATGTTTTTGGTAAAGTTTTTCTTCAAATTTACTTTAAATTTTGCATAAAACTACAAATTTGTCTAAAATATAACTTAGCACCCTATAAATATGTCAAAATGACAATAAAAATCAACTTCTTTACAAATTTGAGTTTTCAGAATTTCATACTTTAAAAATTAACAATGTTAATGGAAACTAAAGACATTAACCCACTATTGGCACATGCTATTTTTAATATAAAAATAAATTGCTATTAAAATCTTAGTTCAGGTTGCCTATATATAATGCCATATTTAAGAGCAGTTGTATATGGCAAGTCAAATACCATGTAAAAAGAAATTATTGAAATCTTTACAGTATGAATTATAGGCCAAAACCAACTTTTCTTCAGTGCTAACTTTGATTCAAACTCCATTCAGAGCCATGTACAGAGATTATTGTCAAGGTCAAGGTCATTGTGAACTTGCATGATCGAGTGATGGCTAATTAATCAACCAGTATAGTTTAATTAAATAAAATGACAAAATCATAATATTTTTTATTATGCACTGAATATGTGCTATAGTGTGTATGCTACCAAATCAAATCCCATAGACGACAATAATAACATATGTGGCTAAAACTCCTACCTGCAATGTATCAACCGACATAAATGCCACGGATATAAATACTACCACCCCTTACACTTAAAGTGAATCAGAAAAAAATGGGGGTCAAGCTGCTCGTTTCTGAGATAACGGGTAGCGTCTATGACTACCCTAGTTTCGCACAAAATTCGAGTACTTTTTTTTACAGGTACCCCATACATGTTTCAAGCACAAGGCTACTTGACACATTGGTACTAGATGAAATAAAATTGCACTTTTTTTTTTTTTACCCAGATGAAACTATTATTTTTTACAACCAACACACTCACATTTATAACCAATCACAGGACTTGTGGTGTTCACTTCTCTATCAAAACTTCGGTGCACCTCCAACTTTGACCCAGCCGGAAGTTATTTCGTTTAGTACTACCTATACTGATAACATACATTTTTCAAAAAGTGTCCAGCTATGTGTCTTTATGACAACCAGGATCTGGTGTATTCTGACATAAACTGACAACCTCACTGGAACTGTTGTTTCTACAGTGCAACCTAATATAATGTACACCTAAAGAAGCATATATATTGCATATAGTTTTGTACAAATGCAATATGTCATATTAAACAACAAAATGTTTTAAAATAAAACTCCTGAAGATATTTACTTTCAGTTGGGTGTGTGTACTCAGGTATATATATAGAGACAACAAAGATAGTCAGAGTACCTCTACCCCTTTAAAGAATTCCATTAAAACACATGCACTTGATTGACCCCTAGATTATGAAGACCTTAACAGGCATATCAAAGAAATATCAGTATTAAAACAATACACTGTCTGAGGAAGGAAACACAAACATGACTGTACCTGTATGAAGTAATGACTTAATGTCCTGAACATTAGTGTTGGGAGGAAATCCTGTATGCTGGGTGTGGGTGTCTTCAAGTTACCAGGTGTGGGAATTTCAAATCCATCGGCCATGCTGATTTTCATAATGAACCATCAAAACTATTGGCAGCCACCAATATTCCTGACTATATTTTATTTATAGCCTACTGTAGTTGGAGGTTTTAATAGTTGTGATATCTGGAATAATCATGCAGCTTTAACACATTTATTTTTGATTAATTACTGAAAAAAACTATTTTTAAATGACAAAATTACCAGAACATCTATTTTCTTGCATTATTTTCTAGTCCGGATGAATACAATATGTACATTAGATGTATTCCTACAATCTGTAATCCATCATTTTATTTAGCTAGTAACATTAGGTAATACAGCTTTAACAATAAAATAAATTATCAACTTAATCCAAGGCAGATAATCAAATCTGAAAAAATTGGTTCTGAATCTAGTATAAATTCAAAATGCTTTTCATGAGAGCTAACTAAATGATTATTAAAAAAAATGATCTGGAGATCTAAGGATATGTTTAACAACCTTATTGTTATGTACAAATAAGAACAGAAGGCACAATAGTGACAACAAATTTAATTATGTTTTTGGTAAAGTTTTTCTTCAAATTTTCTTTAAATTTTGCATAAAACTACAAATTTGTCTAAAATATAACTCAGCACCCTATAAATATGTCAAAATGACAATAAAAATC
>NW_024537004.1:0-8496 GCF_016097555.1 Gigantopelta aegis | reverse complement strand
AAAAAAAGAAAAAAAAGAAAAAAAAAAACCCACTTTTTTTCTTATGTTCTTTAAGTCCCTTTATATATAAACCTCACCAAAAATCATTCTTTTGGTGCATAATTTGTATCAATGGAAAGCGAACTAAGGCTGAGGACAGACATGGAGTAGGGTTAATCACTGTTTTTATTTTGGAACCTTGTTTACAATCTCGACCCTGCAAACAGTAAGCCGGGTAGGAACCAGGGAACTGAGTTAAAGAGAGGATGATCCTAATCCTTAAAAACGTAGAAGGGCTGGGGGAGACAATTGTCTAATTGATAGCTCTGCCCTTTTAAACGTAACAAAGCTGAGAAAAGACAACGAGGTGGGTTAGTTACGTTTTTTTTGGTACAATCCAATGCTTCTAAACCGTGGAAACATAACAAGGCTTGGGAGAAACAGATTCTGCCTTAGTTCTGGTTTTAATGTGCAATTTGTTGCTTCCTGTCCTTTGAAAACGTGAAAGAAGACCGTATAGTGAATGTTTTATTGTGTCATTTGTTATGTCCCGCCGTTTCAAGCGAAACAAAGTCTGGGAGACACAATTATTTGGTTTTATAACTATTTTATTGTGTAATTTGCTATCAGTACCACGTGGTTTATTAAAAATCTATATTTTATTGTGTTCCTAGGTTGCATTGCACGTTGTGCACGTTCACAATGTGTATTACGTATAACGTTCCATCATCCAAAACAAGTGACTACCTCTGTTGAACGTCTCAACGCATCTTCCGCGTAGCGCAGCGGTGAGGATTGCGCTGGAGGATGGTGGTTCGAAATCCAGTGAAAGGTAGTATATTAAATAATTGTTTGCAATGTGAATGTCCCATATGTAATGGGAATCGAAGGTAGAAGATGAAGGTAGGAGGAGTAGTGGATAGAATACCCCCTCCCGACCCCCCCCACCCGCAACAAAAAGAAAAAAAAAAAAGTTGTTATAAAAAAAACGACAAAGAAAAAAACCCCATGTTTTTTGTATGTTTCTTAATCTCTTATCTATAATAAACCTCACCCAAAAACAATACTTTTAGTGAAGAATTTGTACACTTCTTAAAACGACTGAGGCTATACGGACGTACAGGAGTAGGGGGCTCGGAGTTAATCACGGTTTTATATTGGAATTTGTTACAGATTCTCGACCCTTTAAAAGTAAGGGCTGGGTTAGAGAAAGAGGGAACGGGGTTAAAGAGATGTATAAAAAAAAAAGCAATTCTATGGCTTCTAAACGCGGTGAAAACATAAAACGGGCTTTGGGATGAAACAGGTTTCTGCCTTAGTTTGTCTGTTTTAATGTGGCAATTTGTTGCTTCCTGTCCCTTTGAAAACCGTGAAAGAAGACCGTTATAGTGAATGTTTATTGTGTCATTTGTTATGTCCGCCCGTTTCAAGGCGAAACAAAGTCTGGGGAGACACAATTATTTTTGGTTTATATAACTATTTTTTTATTGTGTAATTTGCTATCAGTACCACGTGGTTTATTAAAAATCTAATTTTATTGTGTTTCTCTAGGTTGCCATTGGCACGTGCCACGGTTTGTCGACAGACAGTCAACACAATGTGTAGTTAACGTAAACACAACGTTCCATCATCCGAAAACCAGTGAAAGTCATACCTCCCCTGTTTGAACATCTCAAGATCTTCTCCGCTGTAGCGCAGTCGGTTTGAGCGATCGGTAGCAAACGATGCAAAGATCGAGCCTGGAGGCTGGTGGTTCGAATCCAGTGTAAAGGGTAAGTTATATTTTAAATACTTGTTTTGTAATGTGGATGTCCCCGCATATGTAATGTGACCTGAAGGTCGGAATGAAGGTAGGAGTAGTGATAGAATACCCCCCTCGTCTCCGACCACCCCACCCCCCCACCCCCCCACCCAAACAAAAGAAAAAAAAAGTTATAAAAAAAAACAAAAGAAAAACCCCACTTTTTTTTCTTTATGTTCTTTAAGAGTCCCTCTTATCTATATAACACTCACGGCAAAAATCAATTCTTTTTTGTGCCTAATTTGTACACTAGGCTTGAATACGAACTAAGGCTAAGGACAGACATGGAGTAGGGTTAATCACTTTTTTATTTTGGAACTTGTTACAATTGCTCGACCCTTCAAAAGTAAGGCCTGGGGTAGGAACAGGGAACTGAGTTAAAGAGAGGATGATGACTAAATCATTAAAACGTAGAAAGGCTGGGGAGACAAATGTATGCGAGAATAGCGACTGTTTTGTATTGTGTTAATTTGTTATGTCACGCCATGTCAAGCGAAAAAAGGGCGGAGAGAGAGAATTATCTGCGTCTTATAACTGTTTTATTGTCTAATTTGATATGCTCTGCCTTTAAAAACGTAACAAAGCTGAGAAACGAAAGACAACGAGGTGGGTTAGTTACGTTTTTTTTTGGTACAATCAATGCTTCTAAAAAGCGTTTGAAACGATAACAAGGCTTGGGAGAAACAGATTTCTGCCTTATAATGTTTTTCTGTTTTAATGGTGCAATTTGTTGCTTCCTGTCTTTGACTACACGTGTAAAGAAGACCGTATCGTGAATGTTTTATTGTGTCATTATTTGTTATGTCCGCCAGGGCCGTTTCAAGCGAAACAAATTCTGGGGAGACACAATTATTTGGTTTTTATAACTATTTTATTGTGTAATTTGCTATCAGTACCACGTGGAATTGTATTAAAAAAATCTATATTGTATTGTGTTCCCTAGGTTGCATTGCACGTTGTGGGCACGTTCACAATGTGTATTACGTATAACGTTCCATCATCCAAAACAAGTGACTATCTCTCTGTTTTGAACGTCTCAAGCATCTTCTCTCGCTGGAGCGCAGTTCGGTTGAGCGATTGAGCTGGAGGCTGGTGCGTTCGAATCCAGTGAAAGGGTAAGTTATATTTAAATAATTGTTTTGTAATGTGAAGGTCCCCCATATGTATGTGCATAGGAAGGTCTAGAATGAGGTAGGAGTAGTGGAACATAGAATACCCCCCTCCGCCCCCCCACCCCAAAGCAAAAAGAAAAAAAAAGAGTTGGTAAAAAAAGACCAAAGAAAAAAAGACCACCTTTTTTTTCTTACATTTTTTCCCCCACAAAAAGGGGGCTTAAAGGTCCCTCTTATCTATAATACAACCGAATCACCAAAAATCATACTTTTTGTGCATAATTTGTATCACTTAAAACGAACTGAGGCTAAGGACAGACATGGAGTAGGGTTAATCACTGTTTTATTTTTGGAATTTGTTACCCAAAAATTCTGACCCTTTAAAAGTAAGGCTGGGTAAGAAAGAGGGTAACTGGGTTAAAGAGATGTACAATTCAATGCTTTTCTAAAAACCGTGAAAACATAACAGATGCTTGGGAGAAACAGGTTTTCTTCTGCCTTAGTTTCTGTTTTTAATGTGGTGCAATTTGTTGCTTCCTGTCCTTTGAAAACGTGAAAGAAGACCGTATAGTGAATGTTTTATTGTGTCATTTGTTATGTCCCGCCGCCGTTTCTAAGCGAACAAAGTCTGGGGAGACGGACAATTATTTGGATTTTATAAACTATTTTATTGTTGTGTATTTGCTATCAGTACGCACGTGGTTATTTAAAAATCTATATTTTATTGTGTTCCTAGGTTGCATTGCAGCGTTGTGCACCGTCACCAATGTGTATTACGTATAACGTTCCATCATCCAAAAACAGTGGAGCTACCTCTGTTTTGAACGTCTCAAGCATCTTCTCGCTGTAGCGCAGTCGGTTGAGCGATTGAGCTGGAGGCTGGTGGTTCGAATCCAGTGAAAGGTAAGTTATATTTAAATAATTGTTTGTATGTGATGGTCAATATGTATGTGAATAGGGAGGTCAGAATGAAGGTAGGGTAGTGGATAGAATACCCCACTCGAACCCGCCCCCCCCCCCCGCCCCAAACCAAGAAAAAAAAAGTTATAAAAAAGACCAAACGGAAAAAACCCCTACTTTTTTTTTCTTTATGTTCTTTAAGTCCCTTTGATCTATATAAAACCTCACCCAAAAATCATATTTTAGGATAATTTTGTACACTTAACACTAACTGAAGCTAAGGAACAGACATGGTAGTAGGGTTAATCACTGTTTTAATTTTGGAATTTGTTACAATCCGACCCTTTAAAAGTAAGGCTGGGTAGAAAGGAAAGAGGGAACGGGTTAAAGAGATGGAAATTCAATAATTCTAAACACGTGAAAACAAACAGGATGGGAGAGGGGAGGGGGGGGGGGGGGAAGAAGGAAAGAGAAGAAAAGGTTTCTGCCTTCGTTCCTGTTTTCATAATATGTGCAATTTGTTTGATGTCTGTCCTTTGCAAAACGTGAAAGAAGAGTTAAGTGAATGTTTTTATTGTGTCCATATTTTTATGTCCGCCAGCCGTTTTCAAGCGAACCCAACGTCTGGGGAGCCACAATTATTGGTTTTTATAACTATTTTGGTGTGTAATTTGCCTATCCAGTACACGTGGTTTATTAAAAATCTATATTTTATATGTGTTCCTAGGTTGCATTGCACGGGTTGACGTTCACAATGTTATTACGGTAACGTTCCATCAGCAAAAACCAGTGCCTACCTCTGTTGACGTCTCAAGCATCCTCTCGTGTCAGCGCAGTCGGTTTAAGCGATTGGTAAAACGATTGCAAAGGATCGAGCTGGAGGCTGAGTGCGAACCAGTGAAAGTAAAGTGATATTAAATAATCTGTTTGTAATGTGGATGTCCAATCTGTAATGTGTGAAGCAGGAAGCTCAGAATGAAGGTAGAGTAGTTGGCTAGGAATACCCCCCTTCCGAACCACCAACCACCCAAAACAAAAAGACAAAAAAAGTTATAAAAACAGACAAAAGAAAGAAAACCCACTTTTTTTTCTTTTATGTGTTTGCCCCCCCAAAGCCTAAGTCCCTCTTTTCTACTATAAACCGTCCACCAAAATCATACTTTTTGTGCATAATTTGTAACTTGAAACGAAACTAAGGCTAAGGATAGACATGGAGTAGGGTTACTCACTGTTTTATTTTGGAACTTTGTTACAATTCTCGACCCTTAAAACGTAAGCCTGGGTAGAAACAGGAAATAGAGTTAAAAGAGAAGAGAGGTTGCTACTAACCCTAGAAAACGTAGAAAGGCTGTGGGAAGACAATCTGTCCGAGTCTCAGCGACTGGTTTATTGTGCAACTTTTGTTATATCCCGCCCTTTCAGAGCATTAAAAAAAAAAGGTGGAAGAGGAGTGAAGTATCTGGTTATGGTGACTGTTTTATTGTGCTAATTTGATAGGCTACTGGTCCTTTTAAAAAATCGTAAACAAAGGCTGAGAAAAGACAACGAGGTGGGTTCGTCGTACGTTTTTTTTTGGTACCATTCAATGGGCTTTCTTAAAAAAAAACCGTGAAAACATATAGCAAGGCTTGGGAGAAAGCAGATTTCTTTGCTGCCTTAGTTTCTGTTTTAATGTGGCAATTTGTTGCTTCCTGTCCTTTGGATAACCGTGGAAGAACTACCCGTATATAGTGAATGTTTTGTATGTGTCATGTTGTTATGGTCCCCCCGCCGTTTCAAGGTCGAAACCAAAATTCTGGGGAGCCCACAATTATGTGGGTTTGATAAAAACTATTTTATTTTGGTAATTTGCCTATCAGCTCACCGACGTGGTTTTCTTGAGAAAATCTATATTTTATTATGTTTCCTAGGTTGTTTGCATTGCACGTTGTGCACGTTCACAATGTGTATTACGTATAACCGTATCCATCATCCATAACAAGTGGACTACCTCTGTTGAAAAGCGATCTGCAGCTTCTTCCCCTCTACGGCTGTAGCGGCAGTCAGTAATGAGGCGATCGAGCTGGAGGCTGGTGGTTCGAATCCAGTGAAAGGTAAGTTATATTTAAATAATTGTTTGTAATGTGAATGTCCCATATGTAATGTGAATAGGGAAGGTCAGAATGAAGGTAGGAGTAGTGGATAGACTAGGAACCCCCCCTCCGATCGCCCCCCCTGCAACAAAAATTGAAAAAAAAAGTTTATTAAAAAAAGACAAAAGAAAACTCCGGTTCTACTTTTTTTTCTTTATTTTTTCCCCCCACCACAAAGCTTAAAGTCCCTCTTTATCTATATAAAACCTCACCAAAAATCATACCTTTTTGTGCATAATTTGTACACTTCTAAAACGAACTGAGGCTAAGGACGAGACATGGAGTAGGTTAATCACTGTTTTATTTGGAATTTGTTACAATTCTTGACGGAACCCTTTAAAAGTAAAGCTGGGTAGAAAGAGGGAACTGGGTTAAAGGAGATGTACATTCATCAATGGCTTCTGTAAACGTGAAAAAACCTACACAAGGCTAGTGCTTGGGAGAACAAGGTTTCTGCCGTAGTTTGTCTGTTTTAATGTGCAATTTGTTGCTTCCCGTCCTTTCAAGAAAATAAATGCCGTGAAAGAAGAACGTATGGGTGAATGTTTTAATTGTGTCATTTGTTATGTCACCAGCCGGCGCCGTTTCAAGCGAAAGGTGCAAAGTCTAGGGAGACAGCAGGTTATTTGGTTTCTTGTAACTATTTTATTGTGTTAATTTGGGGGCTATGCAGTCCGCACTGTGGTTTATTAAAAATATATATTTTATTGTGTTCAACTAGCGTTAAGGGACTTGGGCACGTTGTGCATGTCATGTATAATGTGTATATACACGTATAACTGTTCGGGCATTCATCTCAAAACGCAGTGACTACGTCTTCCATGTTTGAACGTCTCAAGAGATCTTCTCCCGCTGTAGGCGGCAGTCAAGTGGGGGGGGGGGGATCGGTTTGAGGGCGACTTTATCAAACGATGCAAAGATCGGTACTGGGGACTGGCTGGTTCGAAAATCCAGTGAAAGGTAAGTTATGATTTAAATAATTGTTTGTAATGTGGATGTCCCATATGCAATGTGAATAGGCAAGGGGCATAATGAAGGTAGGGTAGAGTGGATAGAATACCCCCCCCCTACGACCCCCCCCCCTACCACAACAAAAGAGAAAAAAAAAGTTTATAAAAAAAGACAAAAGAAAAAAGCCCCCACTTTTTTTTCAAAATTTATGTTCTTTAAGTCCCCCTCTTTCTATATAAACCTCACCAAAATCATACTTTTGGTGGGCATAATTGTACAGCTTAAAACTGAACTTAGGCTAAGGATCTAGACAATGGAGTAGGGTTAATCACTGTTTTATTTTGGAACTTGTTAACAATTCTCTCGACCCTTTTAAATAGGAAAGTAATTGCGCTTAAAACGTAGAAAGGCTGGGGAGACAATATGTATACGCGAATAGCACTGTTTTATTGTGTAATTGTTATTGATTCACGCATGGTCAAGCAAAAAAAAGGCTGGAGATTAGAGAATTATCTGTTCTTATAACTGTTTTACTTGTCTAATTTGATATGCTCTGTGCGGCTCCTTTTAAATAAAAACGTAAACAAACTATGAGAAATAGGACAACGAGGTGGGTTTAGTTATGGCGTTTTTTGGTCACAATTTCAATGGGCTTCTAAAGCCGTGTCAAAACATACCTAAGCAAGCTTGTGAGAACAGATGTCTGCCTTAGTTTCAATGTTTTAATGTGCAATTTGTGTGCTTCCTGTTCATCCTTTGATAACGGTAGAAAGAAGACCGTATAGTGAATGTTTTAATTGGTCAATTTGTTCAGGTCGCCGCCGTTATCAAAAAAAAGCGAAACAAATTCTGGGGAGACAGCAATTATTTGGTTTTTATAAACTATGTTACTTGTGTAATTTGCTATCAGTAGCCACGTGGTGTTTATTAAAACTCGATATTTTAATTGTGTTCCTGGTCCTATGTTGCATTGGCACTTTGTGCACGTTCACAATGTGTATTACGTATAACGTTCCATCATCCAAAACCAAAGTGACTAAACTCTGGTTTGAAACGTGCTCAAGGCATCTCCTCGCTGTAGCGCCAGTCGGTTGAGCGCTTTGGACAACGATGCAAAGGTCGAGCTGGAGGCTGGTGGTTCGAATCCAGTAAGTGAAAGGTAAGTTATATTTAAATAATGTTTGTAATGTGGATGTCCCATATGTAATGTGAACAGGAAGGTCAGAATGAAGGTAGGAGTAGTGGATAGAATACCCCCCTCCGACCCCCCCCCCACCCAAACAAAAAAGAAAAAAAAAAGTTATAAAAAAAACGACAAAAGAAAAACACCCCACTTTTTTCTTTAGGTCTTTAAGTCCCTCTTATCTATATAAACCTCACCAAAAATCATTCTTTTGGTGCACATAATTGTACACTTGAAACGAAACTAAGGCTAAGGGACAGACATTGGAGTAGGGTTAATCACTGTTTTTATTTTGGAAACTGTTTACAATTCGCGACCCTTCAAAAGTAAGCCTGGGTAGGAACAGGGCACTGAGTTAAAGAGAGGATGATACTAATCCGAAAACGTAGAAAGGCTTGGGGAGACAAATGGCCTATCGAGAATAGCGACTGTTGTATG
>NW_024537003.1:0-7968 GCF_016097555.1 Gigantopelta aegis | reverse complement strand
AAATGGGCCAAATAAAACGAATGCAAAATCAAACTAAAATATGATTGTATTGAAAACTAAAGTTTGTTTTTAGATTGTTAGTACAAGTCACACCGTGGTAACGGGGCTTAAGCAATACATTGAATTTCATAACTGCGTGAAAATTATTCTCTCCATTCAATAGATGTGTTAAAATGTCACAGCGACACTCGAACCTCGTGAATAATGCAACGTGGGATTGCGACCATGTTTTCTGAAGTTTAGCTAGGGAATCAATAAAGACAGGAAAATAAACATGTTAACGCCAAGCGTCATTCGGTGACAGAATGACTAACGGAACTTTATTACTGCTAAATATTTGTCAGATAAACATGAAATCTAAGCACTCAGCTGGAAGTTTTAGTTTTTTTTTTTTTTTTTTTTTTTTTCTTTTTTTTTTTTTTTTTTTTTTTTTTTTTTTTTTTTTTTTTGTTTCTTTATCTTCATACAAACAAGCCAACTAAAATGGACCGCCCACTGCGACAATGAAAAAAACAAAAAAACCCAGCAACCTCCCCCCCCCCCCCCCACACACACACAAAAGCACACACTAAAAGCACACTAAATAATAATTACAAACAAAACCAAACCAAACACCAACAAACAAAACAATTACATTAACAATATATATTTAAAGAGACTATCGTCATGTTGTGACCATTGTAACGTCAGGTAAAATAACTGTCAAAAGCTATATTACTGACTAAAAATATATCTTAAAGATAATTTATTAGTGTGATTGTGTCTTGCATGATTTTATAGCCTAAATGTTTATAGTTTTCACAGAAAGGGCACCCATGAATTAGCATGTTTCTCTAGAATGGATTAAGTAAATATTCATTGAAAAACACAGAGAAAACCCGACACAACAACAACAACAATATATTAAACCCATATTAACTCGCACAACAGTGTTTTGAAATATTATCTGTGTAAATTAAAACAATTTTTTTTTTATTCGAATTATATATATATATATATATATATATATATATATATATATACATACACACATACACACACACAAACTTCGATAACTCCACCTTCGATCTCCGATAGTATTTTAAAGACGAATTAATTAATTGTCAATCAGGTCAATCAGACGAAGCGTGCCTGTCTCGGGTGGTCTGGGCTCTGGAGGATTACGGTGCTAATTACAGAATAATAGATCGCCGACAAATCGGAATGAACTGATCCTGTGGGTGGTTGTCAATCAACGTTTTTACTGTTGAATTAATGTTACACGACTCTTCTGTTAAAATACGTAAAATCTATTTTATATGAACTTGGTTTTATTAATGCATGGGATAATGAGGACGTTTTACACTGTATATATCATGTTTCAGCCAATGGCTGATCACAGCTGTGGCTAAATAAAATTGATTTGCTTTGATTTGATTTGTTAATGGATATAGTTATAAATGGATAAACATGGTCGAAGATACATTTAACCAGCTAGGCATGACAACTGTTTGGATATCATGGAACTTTTCATCCATAAAAATACTTCTTACGCAAGTAAAATTAAGTCAAAACGACCAGTATTTACAACAATGGAATAGTAGCATAGCTTTATCAAGAGGTAAAACGTACACTATGTTTAAAGAAAATCTTAGATTATAAAAATATTATTATATTACCACAAACATTTTGGGCTATATTACTCAAATTTAGAACATCTAACCACTACTTACCAATCAAAATAGGACGTTGGAAGATCGAACGCGCACGTTATGTAACAATAATGACATTGAAGACGAATTCTTATTATTTATTCGTCTTCGGTTTTCATGTACTTTATTTCACTAACCTCCCGTAAACATTTGCTTAAGCCATATTATTATAATAAACCAAGTACGTTGAAATTTAAATAGCAATATAAGTAATCTTAGAAATAATGTAAATTAATAAAAGAAATTATTGACAAACAAGTAAGCCCTAAACGAACACTGGCCTATAATTATTTATAATGTCTGTCACTACCCAAGTATACATACATATGTATGCGCGTCTGATTAGCACATTTTGGTAGTAATTACAATAATGTGACATTACATTACTTTATTCTAATTGTATTTTATTATTGCCTTTATTATTCTATTGTATTTGTATTATACTATTGTCTCAATTACTATATTGCATTTGTATTAATACCATTGTACTATTGTCTCCTGTAAACCCTATCTTGTCACTACAGTTTATATATCATGTTCCTCATATGCCGTTGTGTAGCGGCCTGAGCGTAATAAAGTTCAGTTCATGTACATGTCGGAGAGCCTTGCTACGTAATACATAATTACAGACACATTCTGGTTAACTCCAGGAAGCACTTGCACTAATTGTCAGCACTGTTTCTTTATATATATGTGTGTGCATTAGTGATTTTTAATGTTTTTTCTTATTTAAAATAATTAAAATAATTTTATGGAAAACACATGTTCGGCATTCAGTGTTTTATTTCTTAGTTATGTTCCGCCATGTTTTAACATCTGCAAAATACATCAACGTTCATTATATCATTTACATCTTGTTTCAAATTTGAACTCTTATATATTAATTTCGAAAAATCGAACTCCCTGAAACTCGAACGATTTCCTCGTCCCCTTCAATACAGAGTTATCGAAGTTTGATATATATGTTATTACCAGCGTGTTTGTCGGTATCGTGAATATCATATATTAGAAATACGAACTGTATTATGCGACCCTCTGGCTCGCATAATACATTATTTGTATTCCTAATATATGATATTGACGATACCGAAATACACGAGGGTAATAATGTCTTTATCATATAATCTTAAGCTTAATACGTGTTTTTGTAAACTGTACGCACAACGTTAATTCCAATCAGCCATTACTAGATATTCAAATGACGTAAGACTATGTGGTGCGGTGTCGTTTTGAATGGAAATGACGTGAAACTCAAAAGACGTCATTTTGGATGTTCTTTTGTGTCGAAATGGACTATAGTACCCTAAAGTTTGTTTTGTTTAATGACACCACTAGAACACATTGATTAATTAATCATTGGCTACTGGATGTCAATAATTTGGTAATTCTGACACGTAGTCATCAGAGGAAACCCGCTACATCGTTCCTGTATATGTGTGTGTGCGTGTGTGTGTCTGTGAGTGTGTATGTGTGTGTGCATTTATGTGTGTGTTTCTGTGTCTGTGTGTGTTTTGTATGTGTGTGTTGTGTGTATATGCGTGTGTGCGTATATGTGTGTGTATGTGTGTCGGTGTGTGTGTGCGTGTGTGTGCGTGCGTGGTGGAGTGAGAAGTGTGTGTGTGAACTGACCTCTAAGAGCGAGAGTAGAGAGAGAGGAAGACTACGGATCAAGAGAGAGAGAGAGGAGAGAGATCGAGAGAGGAGAATTGCAACGAACAGAGGGAAGAGAGATAGAGAGAGCTAGATGAGAGATGTGTTTTTCGATCTCGCGCGCGCCAGCGGTGCCTATCTAACATCAGCTCTCTTAAATTGTACACATAAATATCGATTAACCAATTTTTCTGTTTGATTTAAACACCTTTGTAAAAAAGAAATTATAATAAAGAGATGAAGGTGTCCAAAACAAACATTATAACGAGCCTTCATAATGCCGAGTGACAAATGTAGTATTCTTGGCTCAGATTAAATGTGACCATCGTTATCTTCACCGACTCTAAATGATCATCTCAGATGATTACCGTTAGATTTGTTTTGATGGTCATGACCTACAAACGGAAACAAGAAAATTACCACTGGGCTGTGAACTAAAACAAATACATTTTGTTTAAATAATAACAACGACGTTCAATAACGAACCCCGCCGGGAGATAAATCAAACACAAGCGACTACATATTTGTCATTATGGGAAAACGTAGCGACATTATAACTTGTATTAGTGCCATATCTGCTTGGAGCGAAGTCGCTGGAGACAACTACTCTTTACAACCGGGCAAAAATCGATACGTGTTGCTTGTCTCCCTTGTAATACTGGTTGGAGTTTCACGCGAAAAATAAGAAACGCGACAGTATTTGTAGTACTGCGACGGTAGTGCACTGATTACATGGAGACCATGGGTCATAAGGCTGATAGGTACTGGGTTTTAAACAAAAATATGAACCAAAAGATGTAAATTAATGAAAACCGGGTCTTTTGGGGTGGTAGTGGTGGTGGGGGGGGGGGGGGGGGGTGGTGGGGAAGTTCTTGATTTAAGCTGAGTAACAAAAAATATATTTGGAAAAATATATATAAAAGGCTGAAAAAAAAAAAAATTAAATAATAATAATACAAATGCGATTAATGATAGTGAAAATATTTGGAAGAAAAATTAATGTTGCTGGGGTGGGTGGTGACGTGTCTTCTTTTTGGGGGTGGTGGTTTGGTAGGGGAGGTCTTGATTTAAGCTGAGTAATAATAAAATATATTGCCAAAAACATATAAAGGCTGATTTTTTTTTCCGGTAAGGTTAAATGATTAGTGTTTAATTATACATAGCCCACGGGTTTATATGTTTGTTTTTGTTCTTATTGTTGTTTTTTTGGTGTGTTCTTTTCTTCTTCTTTTTTTATTTGGGGGGGGGGGGGGGGAGCGGTGTGTGTTTGCCGAAGAAGGAGAGGTATTTTGTATTTTGGGGTGGGGTGTTATGGGTTTTTTTTTTTTTTTTTATTGGGGTTTTTTTGGGTTTGTTACTGGGTTTTTTTTTTGTTTTTTTTTTTGTTTTTTTTTTTTGTTGGTTTGGGTTTTTTTTTTTTTTTTTTTTTTTTTTTTTTTTTTGTTTTTCTTGGGGTTTTTTTTTTTTTTTGTTTTTTAGGGGGAGGGGGGAGATTGGGCTATTTTTTTTTTTTCTTTTTT
Organism: Gigantopelta aegis; assembly: GCF_016097555.1. Classification (NCBI taxonomy): domain Eukaryota; kingdom Metazoa; phylum Mollusca; class Gastropoda; order Neomphalida; family Peltospiridae; genus Gigantopelta; species Gigantopelta aegis. The sequence continues at coordinate 3,107 of NW_024537003.1, read as the reverse complement.
TATATTTTAGTTTTATTTTTTTTTTTTGTTTTTATAGTTATGTCGGGTTGATTTGCCCGCCAGTAAACTTGCGTAATATTGTCTGTGTGATGGCTTGACCGCCAGTCGTGTAAACAACAATGTCGTCATTCTAACATTTTTGGGACATCTGGGCCCACCCAGGCAAGACCAACATAAAACATGCTTATACAAATACTAATGGTACAGTTACTAGGTCGCTTTTTAGGATAAATGGTTTTGTGCTGTTATTACAGCAAAATTTGCAAATTTTAGCATGTTTATAATACAATTTATGTGTACATATAAAATTAATTTGAAGCATTGAACCAGAAATATTTTGGTAAAACAGGCGCCTGTGCAGGAAATTGGTGTAGAGGTCTAGTCGGTGGCTAGCAAAGGTTTTTGTAGTGTGTTGGGGTAGGGGTGGGGGTGGGTCATGTTTCCTTCATTGGAAAATACATTTAAAAAGAACAATATAGCATGTGGGGGAGGGTACTGTGTGCTGATTGGAATATTACCTATAAATATCTATTTTTTTATTTAACTATTAAAATTGTGTTACTGTCACACACAGTTCTTTATAAAAACTGTAGGTGTGTTTCTATGAAGTTATGCTAATTAATGTGAGTTATTGGTGTAGTTTTAACCGAATTATAAATTAAGTAATTATATCTGTTGGAAAGACGATAAAACGTTGTGTATGTACATGTATTTAATATCACTGTATTTCATTGAGAAGCTGTAATATTTGTGTTGAAAAGTGAGTCATTTAAGCTGGTGGCAGATATGTTGCGCAAAGTGACGTCAAACTTTGTCATACCTACTGTAAACATTTGGCTGTAAAAAGAATGCCGTTATGCTATGACGTCACTTTACATTACCTCATGTAATGCGCGTAAGATTATATGACGTAATGGCTGATGGCTTTGTTGTTGACTGCAGATGAATTTTTACATTAAAAATCAGTTAAAATTGACAATGGGTAATAAAGAGAATAACCAACTCGCTACGAGGAGTTACAAATTATCTATTCACCGTGAATGAATGTTATAAAACCCTCGCCGAAGGCTCGAGTTTACAACATTCATTCACTTGGGACAGATAATTCATAATTCCTCGTAGCTCGTTAGTTATTCTTTAAATAACTACTGTAGATCCTGAAATTAATACGATCATAATATTAATGCGAAAAATGCGAGTTCGTCTTATTCGGATTACTAATATTACGCATTTATTTCTATGTTTTGTATATGTGTCACACGTTATTAAAACATAACACACCACTCCGCCCAAAAATAAATAAAATCAATTTTTAAATATCATTCTAATATACTGATAAAACAGAACTGGAAAACAGTTCATTGTAGACGAGACAAGACTAATTGTCGAATAGTCCACCCAGTTATGTGCCACACGCTATGAAAAGAAACAAATATTAAGTTCTAATACATTTATAAAACAACTGTAGCACCATTCATCGTAGATGAGATAGACTAATTATCCAACAGTCCAGCAAGATGCCAGCCACGTGTGACGATTACAAGGTCTTTGGCCACCCTGTCAAAAGCCAACACGATGCATTGCGGGTGAATGGGTTTTAGCACGCAGTCGGTCTTTTCTTTGCATTTGCTGTTCATATTCCCTACAACTCTTCCCTATAACTGTATTGGCATGCGGTTGTAATGGTACACGTATGCTAATGTTGAGGCCCACAGACACGTAGGTGACATATACAGTGCTTACGTAAGTGATTGCTGCAGATATTGCTCTTGAGTTCGATCATACAGCACACAAAAAACAGTAGGTTTCGGACCCACCTCATCTGCGACAGGTTAACTTAGATGTGTACATACATGCTAGTGAGTTGATCTAACTCAAAGACGCCTGAACTTGGATTTAACTCCCGAAGGTGTGGTGTTAGGAAATTTTACATTTGATAGGGAGGGCCCACTGGGCATTAATTTCATGTCGCATTTAATAAATTCTGCCCACCTTCACTCGCAATTAATTTAGAGACGCGTAATAGTCGTATCTACATAAGTATTTCAAGTTAACTTGAAAGATACCTTGGTCTTTGAATACATATATAAATCCATATGTGTTCAGTGTTAGGTGCATGTATTCTCATCGTGATGGAGACCCTATGGTTGGGCAAACTCCTATCAGGGTGCCCAAAACAACACACATTCTACAGAATGTTTCGACATATTTCATTTCATTTCAACTTATTTTCGTGCTTATATCCAATTAAGGTTCAAGCACGCTGTCCTGGGCACACACCTCAGCTATCTGGGCTGTCTGTCCAGGACAGTAGGTTAATTGTTAGTTGGTTAGTAGTTAGTGAGAGAGAAGAGGATGTAGTGGCCTTACACCTACCCATTGAGCCCTTAAGAACTCGCTCTGGGTTGGAGCCGGTACCGGGCTGCGATCCTGTACCTACCAGCCTGTAGTCCGATGGCTTAACCACTACGCCACCGAGGCCGGTCTTTCGACATATTTACAATTACTTCAACATATACAACTGGACAAAGTCCTTGCTACATTAGGAAAAATGTTTCGGATTTCACCTGATGACTACCTGTCAGAATTACCAAATGTTTGATATCCATTAGCCGATGATTCAATGTGCTCCAGTTGTGTCGTTAAACAAAACAATCTTCTGTTTTATAAGTATATGTAGTGATGTTTATAGAAACCTAAATTATTTTCGTTTGAAATGTATTTCGTTTGTTATAAACTGATGATGTGTGTTGATTGTTCAGTACTATGTTTGTTGTTGAATCAGTTGTTGTGTATACCACAGCACCGTCTTCAGTTTCCAAAGATCTGACTATAACGTGTTGGTTTTTACTCTGTACTATCGTCCATGGACGCAAGTCTTCATAGTTGTATACACGGTTTTGTCGGTACTTGGGGAACATTTGTGGTGCATTTATCTATGTCTGACGTCCTACATCGTATGTCATTCAAACATTTTATACACAAAGGCACGTTTTAACCGACAACCATTTTCTGTTAAAAATAAATTTTCTGTTTTAAAAGACGCCATTATCCAAACAGCTGTCACCTGGCATTCTTTATCTTTAACTGGTGCTAATTAAGCTGTA